>NW_022900916.1:744312-798001 GCF_012274545.1 Fukomys damarensis
GAGTGAATAAAGATGTGGGTTTAAAAAAATAAAATGGAGTACCACTCAGCCATAAAGAAAGACAGAGTCATTTATAGATAAATGGATGCACCTTGAGACCATACTCTTAAGTGAAATAAACAGGACACATGTGTAAATACTGAGTTGTTTGTCTGATGTGAGAAACTGACAGCGTGAATGAGGATCAAAATGTATAACAGGTATTGTGACATAGGAAGAAAAGGTGCAAAGGGGAAGGGGAACAAAAGAAAGGGGCGGGGGAAGGAAAGGAGGGAAAGTAAGAAAAAGGAGAAAAATAGGAAAAAATGGAAACAAAGCTTTGTAAACAGGAAGGGGTGGAGGGGATGAAGGGAGAGCAGGGGAATGGGGAGAAAATAAGAACCACGATGCATCATGTAAAGGTTCAAATTCTCCGTGATGAATGTTATACCTAAAATGTAACAATACACTTCATGAGAAACTACTTTTTATTTCATTTTTAGTCAACTTGCTTTCTTTTAAAAATTTGTGCAAATAACTGTTTTTGCAAAATAAAGTATACAAAACAAAGGAAAAACCCTAGTTGTCTTCATACTGCTATATTCGAAAGCACAAGTATTCGGGAGGTCTTTACACCTCCCGCAGTGCTGTCTGACTGCTCACTATTCCGTGCAGCCGGGGAGACCCCACTTTTACTTCTGAGGCAGAACAAAGGCCACTCTTTGCGTTCCACTCTAATGGGAAAATAAGTGGTCCAAACATTGAAAAATAAATGCCACTGGAAGGAAAAGGCAAGGCAATTTAAGGGAAGGAAGGAAGAAGAGAGGAATGAAGAGAGGAGTTGTTGAAAATGTCTAATTGGAATAGCTCTGTCACATTTATTGCTATTTTAGCATTACCTACCATATTCTATGTTTTTATCAAAATATAATGTATTATACATGAGTTCACTTATTAAGTGTCCTTTTTCTGCTTTCAGAAAATGTGCATGGAAGGAGGGAAGAGCTCTGCGCGATCAGAAGTCATATGCCCATCACAGCCAACCCAAGGCACAACATGGTCCTCATGACTGGAGAACCAGGGCACAGTAGACTCTGGCTGACATGCCCGTAATTTCTAGGTTTCTGCCCATGTGAGGCCTCTCTAACCTTGAAGCCTCTGAGAATCTAGAGAAAAGGGTACAGTATTAAGGGATGTTTGATACAGTCTGAACTGAAGGGGGAATGGTAATAGCTAAAGGAATTTCAAAATAACAATAGGAAAGGATATTAATTTCCATGTAAATGTATTCAGAGGTCTAGGCTTTTCAGTTTTCCAAGGTGTAAGAATTAATTATCAGTTTGCAAGAGCAAAATGCATTCATGGTAGGAGCTATAGCAATCAGAATCCTCTAGGTATAAAATTCATGAAATTAATATTGAGCTGATTAAAGTTGAATAAATCACCACTCTTTCCTTTGCTGTACTGCAAACCCCAAAATCCTTGATGTTGACCTTTGGTGTGCTGGTGAGCAATGGTAAATATGGTCATATATATTTGGATTTACAAAGGAAAAGGCTAAATGTGTTCTGGTTCCTGGTTAAGATGCATTGTAAAGGATGATTTCTTTCTGTGGCCCAACTCAGGGGATAATAGAATATCGGTGTGGCTGTCATTGCTTATGAGTTAATTATAACGACACTTATACAGTTAACCCCAAAAACATCAAATAGAATTTTAAGAAAAATCTATTCTACTTTTATCGAACACTCTAAAAAGAATTTTCAGTTTTAAAAATGTGTCCTAATGTCCATGATAAATGGTAAAGATGTTTTTGCTAACATGGCACATGTTGTGTAGGCTATGTATGAAGTCACACAGAATCTGGGGGTACACAATGACACAAAGCTGCAGACACCCGTGAGACAAGCCGAGATGGCAGGGAGGGGAGAAAATGGAATTAAAACTGCACGTAAATATAGGCATTTCAGTTGGATTTACTGTGTTTGGGGAGGGGCATTTCAAAAAGTCAACACTTTGTTTAGTCTCAAAAATGCCTGATCGAAAGTGTCCAGAATCTGTTGGAGCAGATGACAGGAAGGGGTCTGTGATGGGCACAGCCCCTGGTCTGTCTCAGGGACGGGGCAGCAGTGTGTCTCAGGTGCTGTCCCTTCCCTGGTGTCCAGCTGGGCGGTCCTCTCAGAGGAATCAGGCCACTGGGCCAATCTTGGCCAAGCCAAAGGCAGAGGGGGATGAATGAATGAAGGCAGATTCCTCGGGAACTAGGGAACACTTCCCTCCTCTCATTCTTTTGGCAACTGTAATGCAGGATATGAGCATTAAGGACCCCCAGCCCTCCCTACCACAGAAGCGTGAATCAGGCAAAGGTTTTGGTCTTCCCGAGTAAGGCACACCCTACACCTTTGCCTCATTCATCTGCAGAGGACCTGTGGCTCACTCCGCTAGGGGTTCAGGTCAGATGGCTCCAGCACATCCTCGTGAGAGGAAGTTCACAAAGAAGCAAGGTGGAAGCAAGCAGACAGAGAGAGAAGTTTGGAAGCGACTGTGCCAGTTGTCTCCATAGGGTGAGCCCTGAGCCGGTCTCTTCATCAGGCTGGCTTTTCTGAGGAAGCTCATGTGGATCAGGGACAAAGTCTCAGACACCAACACCGTAGACACGGATAAGCCAGAAGGAAGGAAGCTACTTCCGGGATACCAAGGTGCTGTCCTGTCCACAGCTTCCTCATCCAGCACAGAATTTCAAGTGTGTTCTTTTAAGGTCCACAGGGCCTCTTAAAGAAATGCCCTGACCTTCTACACTGCATCATATCAGGCCATATTTACCCACCTACTGCAACTAGAGATTGTATAGTAGAAGATTTTGAGGAAGGGTTAACCTCCACCCCCCAAAAGCCCATTTTCTCTAGGTGGAATTTCTGGGGAATGACTTGGGAATTTATACTTTCATGTGAAGTTTGATCTGATGATTACAAAATTGAGATTACAATTTATAAGAGCATTGATGTAGGAAAGGTTCAGATTCCAGAAATATCTTCTTAAGACATCAGCTGGGAAAAATGTAAACCTATTTTGTCTCACTATCAATGTTTCCAGTGAGAAAAACCACAGGTGATCATTCCTGTGTTCCCAGAATAGGACAAGAAGTCCATCTCTGGGACCATTTGTTTAACTAAAGAAAGTTTACACAGCTTGTGGGAAATCAGCTCTTAGGACTGGAAATGGGCTGTTGCTCTCTTACATGTTTGTTTTGCCCAATTTTTCCTTTTGGAGAGTGATGCTAACATCACAGCTGTAAGTCACTCCTGACAAGCAGGGCCTCCATCGAACCTGGCACTGTGTTGCTTCTCTTGGTTTAGACCAATAAATGTGCTCAGATGCTAGAACTGCCAAGTAACCAAGTGTCTGCCAGAGCCCAAACGCTGTATTAAAAAAAGAAGTAAGAAAGACATACAAGGAGAGAGAGAGATCATTCTGTTCACTCCTGCCTGGTCTTTCACTTCTACAAAGAGAATGGTAATTGAATCTTTTAGGGATTCTAAAGCTGAGCTTCAGAATATGAGTCACATACCCTTAAGCATGATTTTAGAAACTTAGATTCTTAAAAATGTGATAACCCTGCATTTCCCATGTTTCTGAGTAGACCTGGCTTATTGGGGTATCCAGCAGGGATCTGCAGCTACTCATGAGAGCCTCATGAGAGGAACCCTCATGACCCTGTCCCTCAGGAGTGCATACCATGCCACAGTGCAGGAAAGTGGAGGCGTAGATGGGGTCATGGACTGAACACCCTGGTGGCCCACAGAGGATGATGTCCCTGGCCGAGGAGATCGCCAGGGGCCAAGGCAACCTGCCTAATTCAGGCAGGAAGTTGTCTCCCTTCCTTTCTACTGCTCTGGGGCCTTGAACTGATTAGCACTTCCTCCTTATTAGTTCAGGAATAGGAGGAGGGCTTCTTCAGGAGAACTGGGCCTGGGCCTGCCTCTGAAGACTCCACCAGGTACAGACTCTGTGCTCAGGGGGCTGAGCGGTTGGTGCTGTGAGGCTCACCTTGCAGTGTTGTGCCAAGGTCCAGCATGAGAACCATTTGTGTAAGAAAATCTGCATGTGTGAAGTTAGGTTCACTTTATGTACAATGTACACTTCCTTTTAATTCAGGGAAGCACACCTAGCCTGTTTCAGTTTATAAATCCCCCAAACAAGGAGCCATTCTTGCAAACTGTGCTACATTTACAGATACATAGCATTTTGTTTTTCTGAGGGTTTTTCTTTTGTGTCCCAAACTGGAATGACCTGGAGCAAGTTTGAGTAGCTACAGATAGAGTACTTTCCCTTTTTGGATAAATTAGATTTAATGAAAAGTACAGGAAGATAAAATAGCTGGGCAAATTATAACAGATTCACAATGAATTATCTCAGTTTAATTTAAAACAGATGCATCATGTAGAAAATAAAGAAGAAATAATCTTGGCAAGAGTGTGGGATTCAAATGAAAGACTCAGTCAAGAAATGGGTGTGAGAAATGAACAGACATTTAACAGAGGAAAAACTACAAATGGTTGGTTAAGACATATGAAAAATGTTCACCATCCCTGGCCATTAGAGAAATGCAAATTAAAACAACCCTAAGATTTCATCTCACTCCAGAAAGAATGGAAATCATTGGGAAATCAAACAGTAAGAAATGCTGGGGAGGCTGTGGTGAAAATAGAACCCTTCTGCATTGTTGGGTGCAATGCAAACTAGTATAACCATTATGGAAATCATTAAGGGAATTTCTCAAAGAGCCGAAATCAGAAATTCTATAAGATATAGCTATACTTCTTCTATGTATCTTCCCTAAACAGCTGAAGTCATCATACTGCAGCAATGAGTACATACCAGTGTTTATAGAAGCAGCACTCACTCAGAAGGAGCCTTGTACCCATCGATAGATGAGTGGATAGAGAAAATGTGTTATCCATGTATAATGGAATACCATTCTGCTATAAAGAATGACATATTTGAGACATCTGGAGGAAAATGTTGACATCTGCAAAATATAATGTTGAATGACATAAACCTCTGCACACTGCCTTCCTCCAAGGACCTAACTTCCCCATGTTTCACTTGGGGGGTCTTCAGCTCTGAGTCAACCTCACCCCACTCTTGCACTCCTCACCAGGGTGATGGCAAGAACCTGAGAAAGAAGGTCAAGCCCTGGGAGACCCCAGGTCCCCAGACCCCTCTGTGACCTCACAACTGTATTCAGTTTCTTACCAGGCTTCCAGCTATGGTTAGGAAAATTGGTTAATGCAAACTTGTGTTGCCAGATTAATTATGGAAAAGAATGCAGTTGTGGGGTATAATGTGGGCACATTTTCTTAGCAAGCAACATAGTATTATGTTCATTGCTCCAGCGCCAGGATGGTAGCCTGGGCCCCGAATCACAGTGGGAAGGATAGCCACGGCCTCTCCTGCCCAGAGCAGCCATCACTCCAGCCCCAGGAAGGTAGCCACGTGGGCACCCCTGAACCCCCATAACTCCCCTTACTCCCACCCCCTGCACTCTCAGACCTCCTGATTGTGCCAGTCTTTGGACCCACTCTGCAGAGGCAGAGGTGATCATAAAGGGTATTTTTCTGAGTTCCCAACTTTGAACATCTTTAAAGAAAGGGCATGGGAAACCTGTAGTAGAACAGTGTGGAGTTCAACCATTCAGAAGGTTGGGGAACTCAATCTGGGCCTTGCAGCCTGAGGTCAGTTTGGGTCATGGGGTTCAGCCATCAGCTAACTGAGATCAGGGGTCTTGCATCCTAGCTCTGTCTGAGCCCCCAACATAAATGGTAATTATACTATATTGAAAGCACTGCAGACATGTTCTGGACTGCTTCTTGATTTCAATTTAATTCAAATGGTTTAAGGGTGATAGACTAGTGACTACCACAGGTGGTCATTTTCCAAGTTGTGTTTGATCATACTGTGTTGCTGATTGTATCAGTGGGGATAAAGGATTGTGGTTGATTTGATGAGCTGTTTTCTCTGAGGTTATGAAGGTGAGAATGTCTGTGGGTCATTAGAGACCCAGAAGCTAGGGTGCAACTATATCAAGAAGATTTGGGTGATAACACAGAGATTAAACCAAGGACAGCCTGACAACAAAAATAAAAATGAGAAAACACTAAGAAAGACACAAAGACAGACTTCCAGTTCACCAATGGCAAACAGTAGGGCAAATGAGGATGAAAAGGCCGATAGTGAACCACCAGGACGCCCTGAACTCAAAGCACAGGAAGTAACAAAACAGATCAATCAGGCTCTAGAAAAATTCAAAACAGAAATAATTTCCCAGATAACCATAGAGATGGTGAGCAAAATGAAAGTCATGATTCGAGACTCTAGGGCAGAGACTGACAAAAAAATAGATGAGCTGAGGACCACGATAGAAGCCATGAAGGCCCAGCATAAGAAAGAAATGGAAACAATAAACACCCAACATAGGAAAGAAATGGAATCCATAAAACAGATTCAAACATCTATCCAAGAGATTTAACACTCTATTGAAAGTGTATGCAACAGAATAAAAGAATGTGAAGATAGACTCTCAGATATAGAAGATAAGATTGCAGTCAGTAATCCTGAAAAGAGAGATCTCTTAAAAACAGTAAGGGATCATGAGAAATCGATCCAACAACTCCTAGATGATGCAAAGAAGAATAACATAAGACTGATAGGAATACATGAAGTAGCAGGAGAAAATACAAATGACTTTAAAAAGCTGTTCGCAGAATTAATGACAGAAAACTTCCCAAACAGAGGGGAAGAATTTGACATTCAGATAAGTGAGGCATACAGGACCCCAACTAGCCACATAAAAAAAAAACATCTACACCTAGACATATAATAATCAAGATCCCAGAAACCCAACAGAAGAACAAAATACTACAAGCAGTAAGAGAAAAGAAACAAATCACATGCAAAGGAAAGCCCATCAGAATCACAGCAGACTTTTCAACACAAACTCTTAGGGCAAGGGTAGCCTGGAATGAGATATTTCAAGTACTAAAAGAGAACAACCTCCAACCTAGACTGATGTACCCTGCAAAACTCTCATCTATCCAAGAGATTTAACACTCTATTGAAAGTGTATGCAACAGAATAAAAGAATGTGAAGATAGACTCTCAGATATAGAAGATAAGATTGCAGTCAGTAATCCTGAAAAGAGAGATCTCTTAAAAACAGTAAGGGATCATGAGAAATCGATCCAACAACTCCTAGATGATGCAAAGAAGAATAACATAAGACTGATAGGAATACATGAAGTAGCAGGAGAAAATACAAATGACTTTAAAAAGCTGTTCGCAGAATTAATGACAGAAAACTTCCCAAACAGAGGGGAAGAATTTGACATTCAGATAAGTGAGGCATACAGGACCCCAACTAGCCACATAAAAAAAAAACATCTACACCTAGACATATAATAATCAAGATCCCAGAAACCCAACAGAAGAACAAAATACTACAAGCAGTAAGAGAAAAGAAACAAATCACATGCAAAGGAAAGCCCATCAGAATCACAGCAGACTTTTCAACACAAACTCTTAGGGCAAGGGTAGCCTGGAATGAGATATTTCAAGTACTAAAAGAGAACAACCTCCAACCTAGACTGATGTACCCTGCAAAACTCTCTTTCAAAATGGATGGGGAAATAAGATATTTCCACTACAAAGAACACCCGAGAAACTACATGAACATCAAACCAGCACTACAAGCAATTCTAAACAAGATCCTAGAAAAAGACACTGAGGGCAACAGCACCATGAGGCCCAACAGAGCAAATCAAATAGGCAAGACAAGAAACTAAAAGGAGAAGGTGAAAAAGTAAAAAGAGTCAAAGAGAGGCCAATAACATGACAATAATAAGTCAGTACATATCAGTTATAACCATCAATGTCAATTGCCTCAACTCACCAATCAAGAGAAATAGATTGGTAAATGGAATAAGAAACAAAATCCAACAATATGTTGTATACAAGAAACACACCTAGTGCAAAAAGAAGCCCATAGACTGAAAGTGAAAGGATGGAAAACAATTCTCCATGCAACAGGAGCCCAGAAAAAAGTAGGGGTAGCAATCTTATTTGCAGACAAAGTAAATTTCAAACCAAAACTGATTCTAGTATTATTGATGTAGAGTGGTACTGTATCATACCTATGTGAATGTAAAATATCTTGTACCTGCTTTATGATAGGTAGTAGGGACTGTGCTTTATCAGAGCTATTTGTAATGATATTACTCTAGAATGTTCTTTTTCCAGATGATGATTAAGATGCTAGGGCCAGGGATTTAGCTCAGCAGTTCGGTGGCCTGCCTTGCAAGTGCAAGGACCCGAGTTCAATCCCTGGCACCAAAAAAAAAAAAAAAAAAAGATGCTAACAACAATAACAAAAAAATGGTGCCAGGTACCACAACAGCAACAGAACTTTGCTGTTTTCTGGGTATTATTCTTTTCTTTGCTTTTTTGTTTTTGTTTTTTTAATGGAATGTGCTGAATGTCTATAATTTTGTTCAGATGACTGCAGAACCTGGAAAAGCTGTTGCAGCTATTGATGCATAACATACTGCTATTATTGGTCTTTTTGAATTTTTGGAAACTTTGTGCTGTCAACTTTGGAAAAAGTTATTCCAATTTACTGTGTTGAGTTGGCACTGTACAGAAATTGACAACCATATTGGTCTAGAAATGTAAATTTTAAAAATTTATTTATTTCTGTTTCCATTTGTACAGGGGTAACACACTGTATTAAATATGTAAGTTCATATCTACGTGGGTTTGATTACAGAAACTAATAAAGTATTCTCTAAATAATGAAAAAAAAGAATAAGATACGACTACAAGAGCAAGAAGCAATTTAAATATGTTCAGGGACCATTTTCATCTTCAGAATTAAGGATTATTTTAATCTTACTTCATTGCCTTTTCTCTTTCACTTTCCTTTTTAGTTTTATTTTAGGATTCCCTATTTTTAATGTTCATACAGAGATTTCTTTAACTGAAATACCGAATAGTTTCTCTGGTGTGAAAAACAATAATAGTACACAGGATCCTAATAAGATAATTAATAATGTGACATAGGAAGTAAAGAGCTAAAAGTGTAGGGAAAGTGGGAAGGGTGGGGGAAAGGTAATAAGGGAGAGGAAAAAATTTGAGAAATCAAAAAAATGGAAATAAAGTGTTTGCAGATGGGGAGGGAAGGAGGGGGTGAAGGGAGGGCAGGGACAAGGGGAAAAAATGAGAATCAAGACCTAGCATGTAAAGGTACAGGATCCCAATAATGAATGTAACTGTACTGTATACCTTGATTGTACCAATAAACTCAATAAAAAGAATTAAAGAAAAAGAATGCGGTTGTGGTTTGAATAGTAGTAGAACCTTGGTAATATGGATTGTGTTTGGAATTGTGAAAATTCTTAATTGTAGCATGTGTCAGTTTAAATAAAGCTGTGATGCAATAATTTACCTTATTGCTCTCAGGTTGAAATCCTATTCCAATTAGAATGGGACAGATTGATGGTATCAATGGTATTAACAGAAGTGGAGTGGTTTTCAGTTTGTGTAACTCAGAGTATTACTGCATATTTCTTCTAGGCACCAAGTAGAATTTAGGACAGCAGAAACAGTAGTTTCTTTCGAGTAACCCAGTCACATCACATTCTGATAGAAATGTCCAGTATCTTTGGCAAAACCTTAGGAAAAAGATCCTAGTGTGCACAGCAGTCCACTGTCTAGCTACCCCGGTCCCGTTCTACACCATATAGAGATGTGAATATGATAACTGTTCCACTTCACAAAACAGTGTGAAGCAATCTTGGCTCAGGCCAAGGAGAGTAGAAAACACTTGCTAAGCAGGAGCTGGACTGTTAATCAAAACAATGCAAATGAGAGTAGAAA
Source organism: Fukomys damarensis (assembly GCF_012274545.1). Lineage (NCBI taxonomy): Eukaryota > Metazoa > Chordata > Mammalia > Rodentia > Bathyergidae > Fukomys > Fukomys damarensis. Next base: position 754,222 of record NW_022900916.1, read on the forward strand.
TTAAAGTCATGCTTGGTAGTTGGGGCTGATGTAAGGCTTCTCCCAAGAATGGGAAAGTGCAGACCCAGACTCTAGCTCCATTCCACACTTAAAGATCTGGGGACAAGTCTCCACTGTGAACAGGGCAGCAGAAAACAAGGGCTCTGGAGCAGTCAGAAGACTGCCTGGTGATGAAGCTCCTGAGCAGTAACTAACTCTTTCAGATCTAATTTCACGCTTCTCAGATTAATTCCGATTATTAATTGGCGTCCTGTTTAGGTCGGTCTTACAGGCAGCAATTGGGCTACTCATGCAGATTTAGGTATTCCTGTATCCAAGACCAGCTTCTAGTGCAAGTCAGTGACTTGACATCCTGATTCCTACACGTCAGTTTCTTGAGCTTGGTTAACGGGAACACCAGGGATGGATGGATCTCCTCTCCATGTTGGAGATCTCTGTGGAACGGCAGGTCTCAGGGTGGTGTAGATTCCCCATCCATGAAGGGCCCAACCTGAGGCCCTGTGTGACCACCTGTCACCTGCCATCATTGTGGTCACCAGCGGGAGATGTCACTGCTCCAGCCTTGCAGAAATTACAAAACTGCGTAGACACAGGACAAGCTTTTCTGACCCCAGAGCAGTGACACTGATAGGAAAGATAAATGTGACCTCGGCCCCTGGGCGATGTTGCTTCTCATCTGTGGCCGCCTTTCCTCTAGTACGGAGTCCCTCTTGACAGTTTCCGTGTGGACAGATGTGCACTGAGATCTGTGGGCCACGGGCGTCAGCATACGATGGAATGTGGGCTTTATATCAGCACCGGAAAACAGCTTTGTGACTGAATAAACAAGCGTGTTCAAAATTTCAGAGACAAAGGAATCCAAATGAGAAGCAGAGTCCCTGTGCAGAACGACCCGCAGGCTCTGTGCTTGGCTCGCGCTGCCTGCCTCTCCGGATTGACGCCTGGTCCAGTGGCGCCCATCCCACAGTGGACGGAGGCAGAGCCTGGAGCTTCGGAAACAGCCAGGGAGATTGGCAGCTGCTCAGTCCTGAGCCACTGGAATGGGAGCCACACAGGGCTGGCTTTGGGGCAGAGCCATAGGGCTGGATAGTGCACAGAGAGCTGCACTTTTCACACTAACAGGTGCTGCATCTCACTTCCTATGTAGGCAGGAGGCTTTAATCTCCACTAATAAAAGGGGAGGAATTTCCTCCTATTGAGGCAGCCATTTGCATTGTGTGCATTTTCTCTTCCTGAATTTCAGCCTCTCCTAATTAGTAAGCAGGTCACAATCCTGGGTCCCTTTCCTGAAGTGGTGGAGTGGCTCTTGTCCCCACCTGTCTCCTTTTATGGTTAAACTTCCACTTTTTGACTTAAAAATCTCCAGTTTTGTGCACATGATTTAACATCTTCAGAAGCTCAGAACTCATTCCTTTCCACAACACATTTGTAAAAACCAAGTAGCTTCCTAGAGGAGCGTGCACCTGTCGGGCACGGGTGCCGCACCTCACATGGGCTGGGGCTAACAAGAAGGCGCCAGGATGTGGATGGGCCTCCTCTGGGGGAGGCAGCAGGGTGGCCGAACCCCTTCTGGAGAAGGAGCATCAGGAGTGCGAGTTTCAGACCAGGGGCTCTGACCCCGGGGGCGGGGGACTCCTGTCTGGACGCCGCACCCGGGAGCTGTGGTGCAGGCGCTCTTGTGTGGCCGTGGAACCTCAGGGATCCTTGGTCGGAAGAGGCTGCTGCTGAAGTCGGCTGTGTTCTCTGGCTCCAGGGTTTGTTCCAAGCAACTGTGATGTTTGCCACTGTGGGGAATGGGTGGAGATGCCTGAAATATCTGTCTCGGGTTATTTCCAGCCACGAAGTAGACATAACTTTAGCTTAGACTCGGTTTCTCTATTTAATGTCGGTAAGCCTGGTGAGTTTACTCAGAGCCTTTCATGGGTCAGATGGAGCCGCGTCTCGCAGCACTGTCAGGACTAAGGAGAAGCGGTCCTAGAGGAAGCCGTTAGGGCCAGCAGGTCGGCTCCTTCGCGCCTCTGCCCCTGGCGCCTCCTCAGACACTGGGAATTGTACACCAGCCTGGTACGCATGGGCGGAGTGTATGCCTCTCCGGGCTGGGTCAGCAGCATCTAGTGCGCTCTTAAAATAAGCTTGCAAGGGATTTCAATATTTTAGGTGAAAAATAATTTTAAAATCAAGTTAAATTTATTACCTCTAAAATTTGGAAGAATTAATGTAAACATTTTAAAGTTGCCTTCATTTTATAATTAATGTGGAACTCAAACTTTGAGGAAGACTGATCATGAAAAAAAGAAGTCTTATTAAAATAAACTTAAAAAATACAATAAGTTTCACTAAATTTAAGTCCTTTATCACATCGGTACCCGCCATCAGGCAAGAAGCCTTCTCCATCCTGACAACCAGATGCCATCCTCCCAGCAGCACAGCCTCTCCACACCGGACCTGCTTCACTTTGCTAAACTCTGCTCTTGTCTCAGGCAAACTGTTGGTCAAGCTGGGCTCTCCAATGGCTCTGCCTACAAAGCTTGCTTATTTTTATGGTTAGTTTTTTGGCTTGTGTGTAATCCTATAAATGATTGCACTTGCTTCTCTTCCATTTTCGCAGCCCTTGTATGTGGGGAGACAAATTCATCTGGATATACAGTTTAAACACTTTCCTCTCAATTTCCTGTCTCTCCTCTCCTCGTCTTCCTCTAGTGTGGAACTCCCAAAGAATAGCTTGAGTCATTTCCTTTTTTTTCTCTTATACACAATTAAAGTTCAAAGTCTTCTTTAAGTGAAAGCTAAGGTAATAAGTACTTTTCCAAACAAATACGTGTTCTGTATGAAAAGTTTTATCTAGTATGGGTGGCTTTCCTCTTAGGAATTTCATTATTGCTTTTCTACAACTGAGAGTCATGGCAGCTCTGAGCAGAGCCTGCCTCAGGTTCAGGCCCTGTGTTCTGGGACAGAGGACCATCTCTATGGACAGCCCATAGCAATGGCCCGTGTTTCTGCATAACTTCAGGTTTCTTGAGGTAGGTTATAGTACTCTAATTGTTTTCTTGAGAAAAGTGAAGTTGAGTGGTCTTAAGTAAAGCACTCAAAGGATCACAGCGAGTGAATGGCAGCTCACGATCTGAAGCCAAGCAGACTCTGAAGCCCAGATTCCTCTCTCTCCCGTAAGGAGCAGTCTTGACAAAGTGGATCTGTGTTACCTCTCCCAGATTCCGTTGCTAAATCAAAGCTAGGCTAGCATCTCATCCCACGTCCCATATTGAGAACCTTCTCTGAGTCACACTGTGTGTTTATGTACTAAAATTCAGAGTTTTATTATATTTAAAACAGTCCTATTTAGTAGCAATACTTCATTTTTTTGCCCTTAGTTATAAGAACTACCTGTGTAGCCAGTGGGCAGGGTCTGGATTTCTCTTTTGTATCCTTTCAGTCTCACATGGTATTACCACATTAGATACAAGAAATACATTGAAAACTGAACAGAAGGGGAAGATCACAATTCCTAGCTTTATGTAGCTTTAATCTTCAGAGCTGAAACAAAATCTGCACTTGAAGTTATCAATTCAGATATCCTCTTTTTAATGAACACTTTTTAAAACCTTGCATCTATTTATAGGAGAAAAGAAATACATCATTTTTCATGACAGCTTCTCTATTTTTACTCTACCACGAGTTCACTTTCTTCTTGTCTGCAGTTCAGTGGCTTCAGTTGGGTGAAAAAGGGAGAAGTAAGTCAGGCAGGTGAAATACACTGATGCACTCCTTTCCTTCAGGTGATTCGTCCAGGAGCCCAGCAGATGAGTGCTCTGCAGGACTTGACAAGTATTACCAAAGTGTGGTCGTGGATGCACTCTGATTGCAGTTATTGACCTGCAGATCTTCCTTCACTACCCACATGAGGGCTCCGAGAGGAATCAACATGGGCATCCATCATGTGAGGAGCGTAGGCCAGGGTTACCTCCCCTCCATGTTACAGAGGATGCCCAACATGGATCTCCATGTGCAAGTACTGCCTCGACATGAACAATTTTCTCGAAGTCCCTAAGAAAGAATCTGACTTCCATAGTCCAGAGAGCCACTTGTTCTTAAGTGAAAACCAGATGTTTTAAAATAAATATAGACCACTGATCAGCAGCTAACAGCTTTTATATGATTTCTTTACTTCATGCATTGTGAGTTTTCTTTTGCATGCTGCCAAGAAAAGTAGAACTCATTTGTTTCTCCTTGTGAATTTTAAGGGTGATTTTTGTGCTGCATTTCTAAGTGAGTTCTTTAGTTATTTACTGTTATAAATCAATTCCAATTTTTGTACTTATTTTCAAAACTATATGCACCTAGGTGAAGAAGTAACTCTGGTGTGATCCAAAGTGAATTAACATCTTTACTGCACAGGTGTATTGGTTTAGAACCTGTATAATTATCCCATCGTCTTCCTCCAATGAGTCTTAGTGAAGAACTCTGAAATTCATAGTGTGGACTGACTTGGGAATTTACCATGAGTCACCTGCATGTGATGGTGGATTGTAGTGAAAGGGTGGCCATTGTTCATTCCTAGCACAGTGGCCCGAAAACAGGAAGTGAAGTTATTAAATGGCTTTCTCTCCAAGTTCAAAGCTTCTCATGGTGGAAGAAGTCAAAAGATTCCGTATTTTCCCTCTGGGTCCCCTCAGGTCCAGCACAGTACTCTGTAGAGAGCAGATGCTCAACAAATACTCATTGTAATAAGCCAAGTCTGTATGGCAGAGACCAGTCCTCTGGCAGCTTTGTCTAGTGTCTTAGTTGCACTGTAAGATGTTGCCCGGCTCACCCTTGATCCGGCGTGATGGCTCTGGGAATTCCCAAAGCAGTGCACACTACCTGCTCTCCAGGAATGTCTGCTTTAGCCCTTGGTGTGGTTCCTGTTACACAAGTTTCCATCTATTCACTATGAACCTTGTTCCATGGAACTTAGGGTTCCACCTTTGCATTTTTCTGAGTTGGCCATTTCTCCTGGCCTGACAATGTTGGTGGCTTGAGCCCTGTCTGGTTTTGTTCCATGCCTCTCCACCGAGTTCTCCCACTGACTGAGGATCTTGCTCCTGTGGTGGCTTGAGCATCTTCCTCTCCTGCCAGGCTGGGGATCTGTCCGCCTCCAGGGGCTGAACCTGTGCCCTGCCTTCCTCCCTCCAGAGTCCTTCAAGCCCTGCACCCACCTCCGATGTGGTTTCACAACTGGCTTTTAGAATTAATCTTCACTTTTTCCTCTCATGGAATAAGGAAATTTTAAGAAAAAAATTTGAGACAATGTTATATAGTGCTTGTGGGTTCTTCCTTCATTAATGAAACATCCAGTGCATGCCCAGTCCGTACAAAACACTGAAAGCACCAGAGAGACCTTGAAGAGGAAAACAGGCAAAACCCCTTCAAGTCTTAAAAAGGTCAGAGGAGATGGTGGAGGTGGGATGCGGCACCGGGGATCCTGGCGGTGGGCTCGGGGAGTCGGCGTAGGTTGGGCAGACACTGAGTGGGTATCCGCTCACGGAAGCCCAGCCTGTGTGAGGGAGCCCAGGCTTGATCCAGCCAGTGTGAGCAGAGAGGAAAATGAAATAAATAGGTGCAAAATACTAACTTCATCATGCTAGTCACAAGAACTTGTAGGGTTCAAACTTTTTCAAAGGCAAAGCTAAATGGCAAGCTTTCGGCTACATTTTCTTAATTTACTTAATCTCATAACAGAACAACATTTGTGTGGCAGTGGGACTAGTTTTGAAATAAATAAATGATCCTTGTGCTGTCCCCTTCCCTTCCTGGCCTCAGCAGACTACCAGAATGTGGCACTCCCTGCATGGCTTAGCTACAGCAGACTTGGGGTGGCTCGGAGCTCCTACTGAGGACCCCAGCTTTGCATGTGTACATGTGAACAGTTAGTTGGTCAGGACTCTGTCTTGGGACATCAGAGCCTTGAAAATCCTGTTATTTCTGGGCCTTTGGGAACACTGAAGGCCAGGCCCTCCCCAGCGTGCCGCTTTTGCCTCTGTGTAGCCGTGCCTGTGTGGACGGAGCATGGACAGCACGACCTCAGGCCCGGCTTGACTTCCTGCTCCCGTGGGACACAGGGGCAGTGGTCGCCTTGGTCTCCTTTGCTCTTGGGCTTTGTCAGGGTGTCATTTGTCCTGCTTTCGAGTGAGGCTTCCTGAGATCTCTCTCAAAGCTGACAGTTTATTAAGCTGCTGCAATTTTGAAGGGCTCAGAACACCAGTCTTTTCCTTTCTGGGGCAAAATGTCTCTGGGAAGCCTTGTTGGTCTTGTGTACCAGCTAAGGAAAGCCTGGGACAGTGTTCTGGGCTCCCTGGTCTGTGGCTTCCTTCTGGGGCAGTGCTGGACTTGGCCTCTTGGGCAGCCGTGGGGGCTGACGGGCACCCTGAGCAACATGGAGCCCGGCCTGAGGCCTCGCTGTGTGCTCCAGGCTCTGCACACTGGAGGGGCCCATGGGCAGAAAGTGGCTCCCTGCAATCTTCCTTCTAGGTCCAGCCCCTTGCTTTGCTGCTGGCTTCCTTTGTTTTTCAGGATTTCAACAGTTATTTTCATGTGTTGTCCAGGAATTTTTTATAGTGAAAAGGTTTATCTGAAATAACCCATGCCTATTACCGAAACTGATGGAGATGTTTTAAGCTATGTGCATTAAGCAGTCATTGCTTGTCAGGCATGGAGCTTAGGGTTTCATTGTACTGTTTTATTTAGTCCCCACAGTGGTGCTTGCAGTGTTATTCTCACTTCTACTGATAAAGAAACAGACTAAGAAATGATGATACACTAATCTGATCACATACTTGCTCATCTAGATCTGACTGACAGCAGGGGTTCAGAGGCCACTTTCAGAGCTGATGTCCTTTATCTTGGACAGGGATCGGCCTGGGTCAGAGTTCTCCGAGACCACCAGGGCTCCTTTGCTGTGCCTCCTCCTCACCCCAGACTAGCTCTGCTGCTGGTCAGAAACAGATTTCCATCAGCAGCACTAGTGCTGCGACAGCAGTAAGGACACAAAACACAAAAACCAAGTACAACAACAAAACCTCACTATTCTCTCAAATCCTCATTTAAGAACACTTCTGAGGAAACAATGTACATCATACCAACTGTCTTTGTTGCCTTAATTGGTACTTGAAAAAACTCTTCAGACAATTCAATGCATCTTAAACCATTTTCCATTTTGTTTTCTGCAGTTTGTTAATTAAGGATAGAAGACATGCTGTAAGCATAAGCAAACTGAGATTATTCAAATATGAGAAACTGAAACAGGGAACAACTGAATAAATATAAAGGCAAACCATAAGCATCAAAGACAGGATGAACATGCGGGGACAGAGAGCTAGCTCTTGGCAGCACTGTGCGCACCTGCTCCTGACCTCCGCACAGCCTCCGGTGCAGGCTCTCCCATCACCGCCTAACGGATGAGGAAGCTGAGGACTGGGAGATTTAACAAATGGCCCAAGCTCACAAATTAGAAAGTGGGAGGGGTAGAATGAGAAATGTGGGTACCTGTACTTTATGTTACAAAAATACCAGTGATCAGAAAAACCTTGAATAACCATAAATTCTTGAAGAACAGAATATTATTAATTTATTTTCTAGTTATGTTCAGCAGAATTACCATATCTTCTATTTTAATACTAGTTAAAATTTTTGCTAAAAGATGCTGGGCCTCTCTCACAATAATCTCCATCATCAAGGGAAGAGAGGACTTCTGAAGGCAAACTTTCCAGGAGTTTGAAGTAAAGTTTTCAGGAATAAAAGGAAATTATAATGTGGGAGAATATTACCTATATATGTAGTGAAGCTTCCAAGAACGTTGGGAATACATTAAAACTATTGTCCGATGGTTTGTTAATCGCTTGCTTCTGCACACGTCCCTGGTATGTGTGCCCTGAAGGAAACTCAGGGTTTTCTCAGTGTGCGTGTGCCGAGGAAGGTGCCTGGCAGTTTCCTAAACGTTTTCACCACAGCCTCGGTGAGGTGCGTGGCCATCCCTGTTTCAGTTGAGGAAGCGGTTTGGTGGGTGGCAGCAGCCTGCACCTGTCACGGGAGGACGGCAGTGCCCTGGCCGAGGTGGGACCTGCGCAGGCTGTGATGCTTGGGGTGCCAGTTCAGGCCCAAAGTCTGCGTCTGCAGGGGTGAGAGAGTTTGGGGCACAAAACCTCACCATCCAGTGGGGAGATAAACAAACAAGTGTAACGCTGCCACGGGCAAATCGCACTGCAAAGCAATGCTTGGATCTGTGAGGAGGGTGAGCCTTCTTCCAGCTGTGACAAAGGTCTGGGGGGCGTGGGGAAGCGCCGAAGGCCCTCCTAGGAAATCACCAGCTATCAGCTATGCTCACATTCTCACACCACTGCCACCGCAGAGTCATGCCTGTGCTGTCTGCTCCAGGCACCTGGGTTCATCTGAGCTTAGCAGGCAGTGGTTCCTTCCTGCCCCCATGTGAGGACCCACGCTGGGACTCCAGTGTCAGGGCAGGGCAGGTGGCCTGGCCCTGGCACAGCTCTGTCACCTGCTGGAGTCCTGCTCCAGTCACCCTGGGGCCCCTGGCCTGTGCCTCGGTCGATGGCGCTGCTGCCTCCTCTCATGGGGCCCCTCTGCACCCCAGGTCTGGTGTGTGGCCCTGGATTCCACTCGTCCCTGTGTCTCACTTGGAACTCCTCTACTTCCTCTCTCCCCAGCCTCCAACGCCTCCCATGGGTTGTGTCCTGGGAGAGCACATGCAGGCTCCTCCACTGCTGCTGTTGGGAGCTTCTGCCAGGGCAGAGAGCTTCTCCAGCCTCTGTTCTATTAGAGCTCTTGGGCCATATTCTAAGTTCAAGCCTCAGACCCGGATTATTTCAGCATTTCCCAGACTCCAGGTAGCTTTCTTGTTGTCTTACTTTTCTCGTTGCTGATACAAAATATATAACACCCACAAGTTAAGGGAGGAGAGGTTTATTTGACCCATGGTTCAGAGAGGTTTCAGTCCATAGCTGGCCAGCTCTGAGTCAGAGTGGCATGGAAGTGGCAGCAAAACAAAAAAGGTAAGTGACAAGCCTCTTTCTATCCCTTACACGTAGCTCATGCTACCCACCCTTAGGGCAGGCAGCCCTCACACCCTTGTTCTCAGCTCCCTTAACACTAGCACTGCACCGAGAGTCAATGCCAGCCTCACACACTGTAGATGCAGCTGCCTCTGAAAGGCTGCACCTGTGACCACTGAGGTTTTCAGGGGACATCCAGACACAGCCGTGACACTTGTGATCTGTAACACTTCTTCCCAACTCTGCTCAGCACGACTTTGTCAGTGTAAGTCTACAAATGCTTTCCGTTAGTATCTTGGATCTTCAGTGCCTTCAGAATAGACATGAAGCCCTTCCATCTTCTTCTCCACTCATTGCTAGCTTGCGTCTGTGTCAGCCTGTGTCTGGCTGCCCCGAGCTGTACTTCTGTGTCCCTATGCCTCGTTCCCATCCCACCTGGAGTGCTGGCTTTCCTTGTTCAGCCACCTCGGCTTGCAGTAGTGGGCTGAAAACTTTCCCCTTCCGGGAAACGCACACCAGTCCTTCCAGCTGTGTGAGGTGTCCTGCTGTTTGCTGGGACAGAGCCCTGTGCGAATCCCTGTCATCACTCCTGCCACAGTGGAGCCTGAAGTTTAAGCACCATCTGAACCACCATGGCCAACTCATTATCAGCCACATGGCAAGAGCCCGACAAACATTGCTGAAAGAATGGATACAGAATGCTTGGCAAGTAACTACAACATCCAAGAATAGGGATTCTTCTCTCTTCCTGTGAAGCTTGGAGTTGGCTCAGCTCTGGAGCATGTTTCAGATTTCCACAGCCTCAGCTCTGCCCTCTGTGTCTCCCCTAGGGGAAGCCCAGGCACAATGCGACATCCAGGATAATTATGGAATTTCCCTTACAGGTGCACTAACCTGAGTCTAACGGTCATAGCTTTCTGTGCAATTTATTTTATGGAGTATGCAGACCTAGAACGTCACCACTGTAGATTAATTAGCTTTGTGATGGTGTTCACATAAAATAAAAGTGCTAATATATGCAAATGATTATGACTTGCACTATATTTTACTTCTGTAATGTTTTGCTTTTTTGGTGATACCAGATGCTGTTCTGTTGACATTTTTTATTTTATTTATGGTCCTTTGTGATAGGCAAAATGTACAAATAATCAACTAGATTGTATCATGAAAAACTCATCTAGAATGTGTCTGTTGCTATTTCACTTTCTGTTTGGCAAATGCACTGTTTACAAGTGAGAATTGTTTAACCACTCACTGTAGTCACTGAAAAATGCTGGGTTTGTTTTGTTGCGCAGAGACAATGGCCGCCCCTCTCCAGGCGAATGTCCTGACTGTAGAATGCAGGAGTGCAGGTATGGGACCACAGCACTGGCCCACTTCCTCTGCTTGCCGGTATCTGGGATTCCTCATTTCGGATGCAAAGTTGCAACAGTCACACAGCACCTATGTGTCACTTTTCTGTCAGGCAAACAACCCAAATACACGCTTCTAGTGAGGTTACTATTTCCATGAAATTCAGGACTAGTCCTACACTTAGCTTATCTCTGCCTGGGGGTCTGTGCTGGCTGAAACCATGGGATGAAATATAAGAGCATGAAGATAAGACAGGGTTTGCACCAGGAGAACCCAGATGTGGAAACGTTAACCCTGCACAGAGATCTGTACCACAGACTTCACAACATTCCCTCCCACACACTCATGTCTGCCAGCTGCTGTTGTCCTGAATTTCCTGCCCTCACCACCCACCCCTGCCACCAAAAACTATGCTTAGTGAAGCATGGGGCACTGATAAATAATGCAAACACATGGAAAATGCACTCATTTCTTATTGATGGCAGGACACGTGGATGTCCAATGCTAGTCAATTTCATTAATATGACAAGGTACAGTAGGTGTTTAGAGAAAGATGAAAATGTGAAAAAGGTATCAGATCTTTCAATCCCACAAACTGATGGGGATTAGAATTAATGTGGATTTACTCTCCTGGCCAGCATGTGGATCCCTGCTGATGTGCTAAATCGTGGGTCCCCTAACTTCTGCTTTTCACACTGATGGAGTTGCTTCCACAGTTTTGCTGCAGCTCTGATTATTTAAAACATTGTGAAGAGAAGATCACGCTGCTTACATGTGGGTGTGTCCGGGCTGCACCATCGCTGCCTGGGGTGTGGCTGCACATTGAACCCAGAGAGTCAGAAGAGGAGAGAGGGTTAGTGGGGCTACAGATAAAACAGTCCAGGACACACAGGCAGGCCGGATCTGGGGGCTGTGGGCTATGAAATCGTGTCTGTCCTTGGTGGCTAAGTACAGCTCACCCCTTAGAGCATGTGGAATGGAGAGCTCCTGGAGCTCAGAGAACAGGCCAGCTTCCTGAGACAGGGACCTGGAGCCTCGTACCTATGTAGTTTTTGCACTCCTGTGATCACTCTTCTACAGTCAGCTGCTAATTAATAAAGAGGTACTGAAAACTTCATTCTGTCTAAATTGTGCTATGGGGTACTAAGGACAAAGGACCCCGCCCGACTGGCCTGTCAGAGTGGGACCTATTGAATAAGAGACCGCTCTCAGAATGTCAGTAGAGACGCCTGGCTGGGGGCACGAGGTGCAGAACTTGGGATGAAGGCAAAACTCAGAGGACAAGACAGTGCTGTTAGTTGTCTCACTGGGATAAATGTATCCTTTAAGACTAAATAGTAGAAACTCGAGTTTTGTACTGTTAAACTAGGCCACATTGTCTGAAGGCTGTTGTTTACAAGTTTTGCCTAAATTTTTTGCCCTCTACTAATTTAGCCTTCTGGAGATATTGTGAATAAAAGCCGATAACAAATATAGACATTGAATCCTAAAATATGCTGTCCCGATGGTCACTGTCAATCTTTCCTCACACCTGTGGCTCCCGGATGTTTTACCATCATGCCTGCTCATTTCCGGAGTGGCCTTGTGTGCACCACCCAAACGCCCCAGCTGGGCATGGGCGCCCTGCAGACAGCGCACCCAGGCCTTCTCCAATCCCACACTGGTGTCTCTCTAGTGAGGTCCCAGTTTATGCTTCCGTTTTCCCTTTCAGTGGGTGTATGGGGAGTTTCCTAATGAGTTCACTTTCTGTGTGCAAAAAGAAAGAAAACAAAGTTCATGTTGAAGAAATTTTGCTTTAAATAGGTGGGCTTGAGTCACTGAACTACAGAAAAATCTTTACTGGTTATACTGATCTAGCCACCAAAATAGTTTGATTGCTGTTTTAGATAAGCTTGTCTTCCTAAGCAAAATACATTGTTGAAGACTTAGCTCTGACCATCTCTGGACAGAAGTGAAGAGAGCAGAGTTTGTGCCTAGAAGAGGACCAGGCCAAGGCGGGGTCCTCCAGAGGACAGGGACAGGTGCGAGTCTGGGTGCCAGCACCTTTCCGTCCCTCTGTGCTCTGCAGATGTACACAATAAGAGGCTGCTCTTCCTTCTTACAATAGTGGTGACTTGGTGTGCTCAGTTTTACTTGCCTGTGCTCACGAGGCAGGATGAGGCAAAGCAGCTAACCTCCCTCTCCCCAGCTCACTGGATAGTGGTGCAGTAACCCAAGCAAAACCCTGCACAAACTTACTGGCAGCTGAATGCACAGGTCTGGTTCATGCAAACTACCAAGCCCTTTCTTTCTATGGTCTTCGTCAAACTTTTAAAAAGGTATAGTTGCTTCCATTTAATAAAAATATCTGTGCTTATTTTTCACATAATAACTTAAGTGAAATCTTTCAGAGTCCAAATTCACTCATTTATTTCAATATATTTCTTTCCACAAATTGATAATATCTGTAGAAATGGCATGTCTGTTGCAATGAATCCATCACCTTGATCACTGAGAAGGTGGTCAGATGTGAGATCACAGCCCCATGGCAAATTATGACAGAGTGAACTGAACCGAGGGTCACCGGGTCCGTTATTTAATACGGTGCATACCACTTTTCCTGACATTAGCCCACGCTTCCTGCCTGTTGCTCTAGCCTGCGGACCTGTCTTGCCCACAGTGGGAGAGCCTTCTCCCAAAGCTGTGAAAGCAAGAAAACGCTTGCTTATTGCAGAATTTCAGGGTTGGAAGGGCTCAGGAATCGCACCACAGCCTCTCACCTGGGAGAGGACACTGTTGATCCAGTGACTACCGACTGTGTCAGGAGAGAAGAACTGCTCTACAGCGGAAATACTCTGACACCGGTGCTTCTTACCACCTTGTTGCAGGTCAGATCTCTGTGGAGAGGTTCCTTCTAGAAAAAGAGGTAAGATCAGAACGTAGTTTTCACATACATCTCTATGTCCTTGCTGTAGAAGTAGGTAAGTATTTTCCCGTGTCTGCATTTTTCTCACCTCTCCTAACGGCTGTGGTTTCTGGGAGGCAATGCCTGAGGCCTGATGAACCCCGGAAACTCCTGCCTGACACTAGGACACGAAATCCTTGGGCCTGGGGACTGAGGTCTGTCAGCAAACAGGGTGCTCCCTCGCGGTGCTCTCTGCGGCCCTGGCACCCCCTTGGCCACATGCCGACTCCCGTGCGGCGGGGAAGAGAAGCTTGTTGGCCCGGCCCTGTCTGCCTGGATATCTGGGTTCCAGCCGTCCTTTTCTCCTCACTTTACACATGTAAGTCCTTTTACCACCCTTAGCATCGTTCACCAGCCCGAGTTGCTGCTTCTGCGTCTGGAGCCGCCTCTCCAGGCTCTGTGCTCTTCCTCTGGGGCCTGTTCAGAAGTGTGTGGCCTCCTCTGTACACAGCCCTTGAAACAGCTCTTCCTGTCTATAGGAGGAATGTTTACTGAAGAACACGTGAAAATCAGAGAACACTGTAAAGACTGAAATAAAAATCAGCTGTAACCCCACCACTTAGCAGTAATCATTATTTATATTTAAATATACTTCATTCTATGGATATATGTTTTAAATTAGAACTATATTCATTTTCTATCCTGAATGATTTTTAAAAATTTCCTCATGTGATGAATTAAAATTATATAATGCAGTCATAACTTAGTTTTAGAGTTTTCTATCCTTTGTGGCCAGTTGTTTTTATAATCTAAAGAAAGCCTCCTTGCCGTTTCTCTTTCCCAGATTTGAGCATAATTACCTGGCTAGATAAATATTTACCTTTTCCCAGGCTACCCATCATTTCCTGAGTAAGTTCCTCCTCAGCCAGACTGAGAACTAGAGCAGGAAGTCTTGGACGTGACCCAGGCATTAGGAGCCGTCTTCTTGTGAGGTAAGGGTGCTGCTTTTCTACCGTTTTCTGTGACTGCGGACTAGTAGAGTGAGTGTCTTCCATGGGTTTGGTGACAAGCACGCTGACCCGGTGAAAGGAAAATGGGTCCGAGAGAATGCGGAGGAGCGGGAGGTGTAAGGTGTGGAGAGCCTGACCCAGCGGATGCCGAGAGAGCAGCAGAACCCGCCCTGGGGCCCAGGCACAGGTGGGCCGCTCCTTGGGGGCTGGACCCCAGGACTACCCCAGAGCTGGCCGCGTCGAGGGGGTGAGCGCTCAAGCCAGGAAACTTTTTCAAGCGGGGCCTTCAGTGGGAAGTGGAGGTTCGCAAAGCCAGCCTGAACAGGGAAGTGAGGAGGAAGGGCGGAGGACTCGGGGCAGCCCAAAGCCCGGGCACGTCCACTGAGCACAGCTCGGCCGTGGGCCCATTGCTCGCCCGTGAGCTGCGGCAGAGCCCACTGTGGGAGGCGTGCTCGGGTGGCCAGCACCGCTGGGAAGGAGCGGACTGGGCAGGGAGAGGGCCCCGGCTGCTCACCGGCTGGGCGGGAGGATAAATACTCCCCGGGGAGGTCACTCCTGGTGCAGCCGGGGAGCGATCCTCAGGGCCTCACCGAAGCGCGAGGCCACATCACTGCCCGCTTCCTGGGGTGTTCCTACCTCTTGCCTCTTATCTTGCCAAGTGCATACACTGCTCTTTTAACCAAATCCTCTAGATGATTTTGTGACTCACTGCATCTTCTCAGGAGATGATAGTCTCTGGCCTTTTTAATTTTTAGCATGGTTTATGTTTAATTGGCGTATTTCAGTCATTAGCAATACTATACAAATTAGCACATACTTATGAGATCGAGATCCTGTCTGTCTTACAGTGAAATTTGTTACTGTGCTTATTGGATTGATCTCTACCTTGATGACCTGAGAGGAGGGTGCATTCTTCTCGTTCCCTAACCTTGCTTCTTTTCTGTAGAGAATTAAATTATTTGTGGGTTTTGCTTCTATTTCTTATCACTTCTTTTTTCATATCTTTCTCAATGTTGAAAAAATTAACAAAATAAACATAGTTTTAAAATTAGAGAAAACATAACTCACTTTATTAAAAAATCCATAGCACTGACTATTTGATATTTTAGAAATCTTAAACATACTTCAGAGGAAAACTTCTGAGAAATTGGAGCTATGGAAATTAAAAAATAACTAAACACAGTGCTTCCTTAACCAAGAAGAATCTCAACTTCCTCATTTTGCTTTTGATTTAAATCTCTTCCCAGAAGATGCAGAAACCCAGCTTAACTAGAAATCAATGTAGTCATTACTCTTTAGAGCATAATTCTTCAGGCTAATGGTCACTGAAGATCAACCGCCATAGTTCACCCTTTTTCCAGACTCTGGCAGCCCAACCAAGACACTGGGAGCCCAGGTCAGCTGCAGAGCTGGTACTCTCCCTGTGTCCATGTGGCCTTGCAGGTTTGTTTCTAGCTTTCCTGACACCTCCATTTGACTTGCTGGTTCTCAGTCTGAGATTACCTGAGTTTTAATTTCTGGCTGTCTTGAGGCCCCCAAATGTGGCAGAGGTAGATTTCACTGGCAGCGGGGATAGACCATGTTTCCTAAGGACTCATAATGGAACCTGGATCACCACTTATGACCTGCCTAGGTCTGTAAGTCCTACTTGAATAAGGTGGTATCTTTCTGACAAGGTTTAGAGTATCTTGCAGATGTCAGATAACCTTGACTGTACTTCTGCTTCTCTGGAAAACCCTGGGAATGAAATATGCCACCAGAATGTAGATGTAAGTTGAATTTTGGGCACTGTCTACTTTAGGAGTCATTGTCATCTAGAGAGAGATACAAAAGAAGTAACAAGCTCTGCCCAGGGAGCCTAGAGTCTGTGTGCATAAACTGCCTATATACAAGAATAGAAGAGATGAGTCTTAGACTTAGAGGTAGAAGTCACATTCCCGAGATGTTTCTCAAGAAGGTGATGTGTGCACTGGGACTTAAAAACTCCTATAGTTTAGTCAGTTGTAAAGGACAGGAACTCCTCTGCAGCAGGTTTGCCCCAACAGAAGTTGGCCATCAAGAAATAGGGAGGTCTAGACAGAATAAGGAGCAAGCTAGTGTTCTTAGAAGGTAATGTATGAGGAAGAAGTGATAGGAACTGAAGTTACAGACCGATCAGAGATCAGACCCTTGAAAGTTTTGCAAGCTGCATAAAGACATTTTGACTGCGGTCTGTGAACGACAGGAGATTCCTTTTAGGTTTTCGGTAGGTGTGGTGACACTGATGAATGTGTGCCTTTAATGGATTATTCTGAAAGCTGAAAGGACATCGCGATGGTGATTTTAAAGTGTATCTGCACATTCTTTGATAATCCTTCTCTCAGATGGTAGAGCCTAATTTTCCTCCTCTTGAATGTAGGCTGAGCTTAATGAAGCACTTCTAACAAAGAGAGGTGATGGTGTGGAACTGGGCCACAGAATCACCCAGGCTTCCTTTTGTTCTCATTCCCTCAAATCACTGGCTCTGTGGAAGACAGCTGCCACCTTGCAAGAACACCAGGACGCCTGGCCGAGAGGCTACATGACAAGGAACTGGGGTCTCTGCCCATATTACAGGGCTACAGTGGAAGCAGATCCTTAGTGCTGGCCAAGTCTTCTGGGGACTTCACACCAGCTCTCAGCATGACAGCAATCTCTGGAGCGACCCTGAGCCAGGACAGCCCTGCTAAGCTGCTCCTGGATTCCTGATCTTCAGAAATCATGTGAGATAATAAATGGTGGTTGCTTTGAAGAGCTACAATCTCATGTAATTTATTATACATAACAGATGATTAATGCATTGGTTTTTGAGGGCACAGGACTTCAGTGTAAGCAGGTAAGTTGGGAGGCTGTTAGTTAACGAGGCTAAAATGAATAAAGACCTAGTTTAGGGAAAGTGAAGATGGGTAGGAGGCAAAAGATATGAAAATAGTTGGAATAAAAAGGTCTCTTGGACTTAGGAAATGGTTAAATGTAGAGACACAGCAGGAGTTGTGGTTGATTATTCCCATGCCTCTTGCTTGGGCTCCCAGAGGATTAGTGGTGTTGATAAATAGAAAAGGGACATGATTTAGGACAGAGAATAGATTTGATTTTGGACACTGAGTTTGAAATTTCTGTGAGATATGTAGGTGCAAGGTCCAGAGCGGATCTATTGAAGGAGACTGAGATCATTGATTCATCACTGCAGAGGAGGCCATTGAAGCGATGAGCATAAGTAGCATTTAGGGAATCTATATACAGTAAGAAAACATTTGCATCCGAAAGCAACCTGGAAACAGCTGAAGAAGTGACCCGGAAGCTGTTGGCATAGATGGAACATGGTGGGAAGGCATGAAGGAAACTAGAAGGGGTTGCCAAGCTCGGGCATGCAGCTGGTTTTGCTTCAGACATTAGATATGGCATTTTGTTCTCTGTACCAGTGAGGACAGGGCGAGACTGGGTGTTCTGGCAAGTTCTGAGACAGATGTGTAACCGAGCAGAAGCTTACTTGATGCTGCTCATTCTCCAGGCGACAGCATGCTCCAAGCAAGGTGATGCCAGTTGAACAGAGAGGAGAGGACTTGGAATAGCTACAGAGGGAAACAAAGAGCAAGATGGCTGAGGACGATCACAGGAATGGTGAGATTGTGTCGAGTACTCACCCACGACTTCGATGTGAGTAGTACTAATGAGAAAAATACAGTGATAAGTAGGATTGGTGCTTTCCCTGTTTCCGTTCAGCTGAAGCCTAGATGGTAACAGGCTATGCAAGACCTGATGGGAGACCGTGAAATTAGTTCTATCATCCTCCTTTCTTATTCGAAGTCAGTACGATCTAAGCGATGTTGAAGAACTCTTTGAGGGACTGCGGCTCCCTGCGCATTCACCGCTCTCAGTACGTCCACAGAGACAGGCAGGGTGCATTTGTGCATCTTAAACCAAGAGAGGGAATGATCTGTGAAGGTGGCCTGGATTGCTCGACAGGGAAGGCCCCGCGTTTAGGGGAGCAGCCCCATGTCACAGGTCTGGGCAGATGGGAGATCGGAGAGATAAGGGGTGGGTTGGGGGCCAGCTGGCTCTGTCATCGGAGGAAAGGGTCTGTTTCCCATGCACCAGATGTGCTCCCAGGATGGAGCTGACCTATGGTCTCTTAAAGGAATTCTGTCCCAAGCAGCACTGGATTAAAGGTAATGCTACATCTAGGAACTTGTAGCTGTTTTCCCAGGCCAATGCAGGAGAGATGGGGAAACATAAATAACATCTGGAAATAAGCACTCATAACAGGAACTGACAGCAAGTCAGCATTGTGCCTGCACATACACATTTTCACTTTTTGTTTACGCTTCTCCCCAAACTTCCCTACCTCAGCCCCGTTTTGGAGGACCCAAGGCAGTATCTCTAGACTAGGGAGGAGGCAGTGTGGGAAATAAAAGCAATGCTGGTTGCAGTCCTTTTCAACACAGGCCTTCTCCCTGCCAGCAACCCAGGAAGCACTACAGTAGGGTGGACTAGACTGGGTACAAGGAATTTGCCAGCAGTGAGAGATGAAGTTTGTTTTCTATTTGAGTTATTTTAAAAAGAAGAGTGAGTTTTATTGTTGTTGTTGTTGTTCTGTTAATGAGTTAGTTTCTTGTAGGTCCATTCCATTTTGCCCAGAAGTCTATTTGAGTCTTTGTAATGGAGAGGTTAGTAAATGAATGAGGTGATTAGGGAATGAAGGGTTTCAGTAGGAGAATAGCTCAGACAATTAATTATAAAAATCAAATGGAGTGAATAAGGAGGATGAAGTGGGGTTGAAGATGAGAGAATCAATCAAGGGCTAGAATTTCCAGAAAGTTGGTGATTATTAACTGAGAAACCAGAGATAGGATTCGAAGTGCATGTTGGTTGTAGTCAGGTATGTAGATTAAAGCAATTCCCAAGGTTGACACATCCTAACTTTTCTGAAATATCTTGAATAATTCAATTCTTTTCAGTAGATAGTGTTGAGTAAGTAATGATGAAGATGGAGTCTACTACTTCTGAAAAGCTTGTGGAAATAAAGAGGAGATACTGGGAAAATTTAAATATGAATTTTGCAAGGTTATAGAATTTGAAAAAACATTTCATTACTGGAAGGCATCTAAAAATCATTCACCATGTCAGGCAGTATGGTAACTTCAAGGGGTGAAAAGATAGTTACTTATCCTTGAGTATTAGAAATCTGAGTAATACACGGGATGTCATAATTACCACACAAAATAAGGAATTTCTATTGGAAATGGCTCCAGAAACACGTTGAAGGACACATGTAGAAAGTTGAGGGAATCAGAGTATTTGAGTGACATTAGATTTATGAGTAGATTTTGGAATTGTTTTTGTCTGAACTAAAAGGGAAGAAAGGTATTTCCCATTTCAGCCCAAGGAGCAGAACTCATGAAGACCGAGACTGACCTTGAAGTAAACTTTTTGAAGGCAGTGGTGCTAGAGCACTCTGACCCAGACACAACGTGAACACGATCTGGAGATGAGGAAGCACTCTCTCCAGAGCAGAGAATTGTGCAGCTCACACTTCAGAGGATACTTAAGGGAATTAGAAGGTGAGCATGGAAAGTAGATTAGCTCCCCTGGTGAAGGAGCTGGGTGATCCAGCAGGAAGCCGGGTGTCCAGTGAGATTCGGGGGCAGCTGAGGCAGACAGACCTGTCAGGCGAGAGAAGCTACTGTACTACAACCGTCCAGGACAAAAAGTCCTGAAGGGAGATGGTGAAGAAGAGGGAATTCAAGAAGCTGTTTGTCAGGCAAACAGCTGGGCTCGTTGGCTCAAAATGGGGGCAGGAACTGTCTTGGGTTTCCAAGGCCACCTTACTGGGCGGATGAGAACACATTCCCATTACAAGACGTGGGGAAGATTGTGGGGGCTGGTGGGTAGGATAGCATGTGATGGATTCGAGGTGCTGGTGGGAAGAATGACAGAATTGCTTGGCAGGCAGTGGGAAGGTGAGTTTGGAGTTGGGGAGGTGAACAGAGGGACAGCGATGGTGGCACAGGAATGGGTGAGCCTCCTCCCGGAGTCTGCTGAGTTCCTGCTCTGTGTGTGATGCACTCTTCTGCCCCTGTGATGAAAGCTGAGCATGTCTTTGCCCGAACAGTGGGCAAATACTAAACAAAAAAATAAAACCACCCCCCAAATTTTCAGCCTTTGTTACCATTATCTCATTATCAAAAGAAAAGAAAGCAGATGAAAGAAATGCAAAATACAAAGTATTAGGGAAAGAAGAGGCAGAGACAGGAAACAGCAGACTGATGAGGGTTTAAAGATGCAGAGTGAGAGTGCTTCAGGGGTCTGAGAGCTGAGGAAAGTTGTTGGATTTGGTGATTACTGAAACTGGAGCTCACTGAGATCCAGCACCAGGAAGAAGTCATTTAGGAGTGACGGAGACGGCAGCCAAAGTATGAAGAGACGAGGAGTAACTATGGGTATTCTGCTCTTATATCTAGTTCAGTCACAAAGAGCAACAACTAGAAGGAATATACAGTCTCCGGAAGACTCCTCGATATAATGTGAAAACTACTGGGCATGTTTTTGATAAACAGAAGGAAATAAGGCAGAGGAGGAGATGTAAGAGGAAATAACTGTTAAGAAATTTTAATTGTATTTTCATACTGAGCGTCACCCCCGGTTATGTAGGTACCTTGCTCATGTCCTAATGACACCAGGGACTATGCTGAGCCCTGAAAGGACCCCTCATGAGATGAGCAGGTGCAGTATAGACTGGGCTTCGTGAAGAGCTGGCTCAGAGGAGGGCCCCTCCTGTGCAGAATGCCAGGCCTGGTCCTCAGCAGCCTTTCTCCCTGGCCTTGCAGGGCGGCCATCAGAGGCCTGGCCAAAGCAGTGCTGGCTGTCTTGGTGGCTCTGGCGTAACCAGGAGTGGCGTGGAATGGAGCTCTGGTGGGGTCAATGCTCCGTGCAGCGAGTGCGGCTGAACCTCATGCCCCCCGTGCTCACTGTGGGTTTCCGGAGGTCACAATTCCTTTAAAACATTATTAGTGTTCGTCTGCAGCACACAAGAAATCGGTGCATATGCACATCCTGTCTTGCCCCTCCTTACTTCCCTTCCCTTCTCTCCTCGGAACAACCTGACTCCTCCTTCTGTTTTCACCCAGTTTAACCAGGCTGTCCATGCGGAAGCCAGCCTTAACAGGGCCTACTCAGTCTGAGGGAGGCTGGGATCCCTGGAACCAGCCTGCTCCCCTGCCCACACCATCTGCTGATCACCTAGGGTGAAGAGAGCCCCCTGCTTTGCCCTGTGCCTGCAGTTCGGGTGCTCTCAGCCACATACTCCTCCCTTTGGGGCATTTATTTCCAGGGTGAGTCTGTTCTGGACAGGCGCTCCCTCCCCTGGGCTGCCTCTGCTCTCTGAAGAAGGGGTCATTAGGAAGTGTGAGAATTGCCCAAGGATTCCAGCAGCCCTGGCAGCCACAGAGAGGCCGCATTAGCATGTGAGAGAGAAGCCTGACACCATCACAGGTCCTTGAAGCAATCCATGGGCACGGTGGGGGTCAGAATTAATTTAGATCACCTTAGAGCCAGCAGGAATGAAAGAATGCTTCCCTAGTAGTGACTCAGCCTGCAGGTGAGTGACAGTGTGTACATTTTCATGGGAATACACACTTGCTAGTCACTTAAATATGATCCTAACTGACCAAATGGGCCATATGATAAAAGATTTTAAATGTTGAAATTTCAGCTGTTGTTTATTTTTGAAGCTAGAGGAATCCCGAGGAAGCTGGCAAGCTAAGGACAGTATCTAAAACAGCACATCACAACATGCTTCTGTCATGGCAGGTTGACCACAGAAAGAATGAAAACACGCAAAGCCCAAGGACACAAGATGGGCAAACATGAGTTATGAAACCACATGGAATCACTTTTAATTCCATAAACTGTGCAAAAGTTTACCACCCAACAGTGTCAGATGTGTAAAACTGAAGATGGGAGTGAGGACAGATTGGTGGGGGAGACAGGAAAGAAAAAGGCAAGCAGAAAAAGGTGACTCCCTTGGGTAGGCAGCCAGATTTCCCTGGGAGCCGACAGTCTGGTCCCCCGCATCTGCCTGTCCGTATGGACTGGGTGAAGGTGACCAGGGGCTCTGCGGTAATCATGACAGCCAGCAGACATCACTGAAGGGTGAAGCGCAGGAGAGTTGAGAAGGTTCTCCAGTCTCCCGGATGTCTGGGCTGCCCAGCATGGTGGAGACCAATATTGCAGCCTGGGCTGTGCCAGGAGTGATGGTGTGCGTTCTGTTCACGTCTGCAGGATGTCAGCCCTGGAACCTCCACTGTCCGGGGAGTGTCAGAGGCGTGCTGGTGCGCTTGGACTGAAGACCTGGTCACGCCGAGAGGTAATGTGACCTGTGTCTCTGCTGAGTGTTTGTTGAGGTGACGGGCTTCTGCTGATGGAGCTGGAAACTGTCAGGCAGCACGGCAGGGTAGGGAGAGCCCGCAGGATCAATGGAGATTCTCACGGTGACAGGCTCTGTTTTCCCTGGCTGAACCAAAGCAGTCGCAGCATCCTGTCATATATCTGAAGCACAAGTATTCCCCTCTCTCTTCTTTGGGGACTCAGCTGAATCATCCTCTACTCTCCGACCTCAATTCCAGAACAATCTGGGCCAGTCAGACAGTCCTGCTATCGAGGTCAGATGTGCGAGTACTGCGGGGTTAGTCACCACTGTGTGCACTCATCAGTCCTTCTGCAACTTATTTGCAGTGATTTCGACATCTGCTGCAGAGAGGATCCACAAGTCTTTGATTTGATAAGTTGCTTCCTGCTGCCTTCTTCCCGACAGAGGTACTGAGCTTGAAAATGAGATCAAACTTCCAGAAAGAAATATGCTTTATATAAATGTTCCTGCTCGTATATTTCTCTGACATGTCTTTTATGACAACCTTAGAGTCAAAGGTTTATCTTGGGTGGTTAAGTTATATAACAAAATATCCGCTGTGAATTTTGGCAAGAAATTCTCTAAATGGACAGCCCGGCAGGCACAGGTACCCACGGGAGTAAGCAGAAGTCCGGGGACAGTGAGGCTGTGCCCAGCATGGCGCCACGCTCCTCGCTGGTCCTGAGCATAGGAGCATTGGCCAGCTCACGGTGCCATCGTCTTCAGGAGGATGTGCTTTCCCAACAGGCCGCTGCAATCAGTAGCTGTGCTGAGCACTACAACTACTTGGACAAAAGGGGGCTGCTGAAACTTGGAGGGCCAGGAGGAATGTGAAGAATTAAAAACAAACAAACAAAAACTGGCTTCAAAAGAGCAAGCATTGTTTCGGGTTACTTCCAGGGTCAGGCATCCACCTTGAAAGGTAAACTCTCATTTAGCATTGCTTGGTTTATGGAAAACTCACAAATATATCCATGGTTACACGTATCAGTTCTAAGGAGACTATTTTCATTTTCTTAAGGCTGAGTGTGTTAAACCCGAGAGGTGATGTTCTGTGAACAGAGCCCTATTTTTGGCTGTGAAAGGCAGGATGGTATCTCAGAGTATTTTTCCATTTGTTCTTAGGAATGATCCTTTTTCTGGAGTTAATATAGAGGAAAAGGAAGCAAATAAAATCCTTTTCTGTAGCATAAGATGCAAGATTTTCTCTCTAAAATGGGTTATTAATTCCAAAACTTTCTCCTGGGTCTGGTTATTAAGTGAAGCTTAAAACCTCAGAGGGATTATTCGACTTTCAGTATCTTATGCTTTGGTTAGAATACATTTTAACTTGCTCCTGTAATTATCATTAACATCAAGTTTTTATTTCTAACTTCAAGGCTCTCAGCCAAGACGGCAACATAACTTACATACAAATGATTAAGGGGCAAGAGTATTCACAAGATGTGAACGACACTAAATGTGTCTAGCCTCCCACGCTGCTGAGCGGCCCTCAAACTTGTTCTCCCTGAGATTTTGTAAACGTCTGACACTCTGAGTTAACATTTAAAAATACGCATTAGTTTCATAATCACTGCAGTGCAGAAGTTATTAAAGCTACAGCAATTCAGCATGAAGAAGCCAGGAATTTTTCTGCATTATTTTGCTTCCTTATACCAAATGATAACTTATATGAAATTCCCATGTTCACAAGTTTAGACCTCACAAACAATCTTTGTGAACAGAAGATCTACGACGTGACATATAGTGAAGACAGTAACATTCCGGGTGGGGCCTATTAAAGATTCTATTAGGCAGTATTTAAATTACTAGAGGTATTGTAATTGATATCTATACTAAACTGTAAAGAATTCACTTAGTACCATTGAGCATGGAGCATTATTACTGTTAGAGCAAGTGATAAGAGGCTGTGTCAATGGCTATCACTCTACCTACGGACTTGGCTCGGCCTCTGCAGGACTCAGCCAGCTCCTACTCTGGGTTTTTGCCTTCCTTTCTTTTCTTGACCCGGCACCCCTTTGAGGTGTGGCAAGGAGGTTCCCATGTCTTCAGGACAGTGCAGCCTCATGCAGCCCCTCAGTGTGGTGCTGACCCCTCAGGGTGCCTTCTCCCTCAGGCGTATTCCCTTTAGTATGGTGGCAGAGAGCAGAACCAAAGAAACAGATGTCCTTCTGGACCAGGTAAAGTTTGGTCCACAAAAAATGTATCTCTTCAGGCAGACTCTAATAGCTACCACGATCAGTTGTGATATCCAGAATAAAGTCTGATTCTAAGACTTAAACTCATTTCACCTGTCCTTCCCAGAAGGCTGAGAGCAAGCCGGTCTTCGTCGCGTTGTAAACACGGCGCCCTGGGTCTGGAAGCCCAGGCCAGACCTCCCAAGTCTCTGCCCTCTGCTCAGGGCTCGGGTTGACAGCGCCCTGGCAGAGCACTGGCCTGGGTGGGGAGAGCGGAGGACCTAACGGGAACCCTGAGCTCCGCGGGGCCGCGCTCCATTCCAGGGACTCCTCGGCCAAGGCGCCTCTCCTGTTTGCAGCAGAACTGAGAAGCCCGTGCTGGGTGGCAGCGATTCTGTCATTTATTTTGGATGAGTCCCGTGTAGCTTCTGAATGCCCTCTTTGTTCCCAGGCCCTAGGAAACAACAGATACCCCCTAACAATGGCCTTTTTCTTTTTAGAGTATCAAAAACAACTGAGATAAACAATGTCTAGGATCTGATCTCTACTTCTAAAGCATAAATAATTTTGAATTTTCTGCAAGAGGGAGAGAGAAGGCACACTGGTGGATCTCTTGATGGATTACGGTGCACGCCCCAAACAACCGTGTAAAGGTCAAGATGATAGCCAGTACCCAGAATATCAAGTCCTCTCCCCTTCAAGCTATTTAAAATGCTCCCTAAGTCACGCACTTGCCATCACTTCAGTCTGCCCGCATGGTCTGAGCTGCCCTGTCTGTGTTAGTGCCGCGGGGTCCCCGACCTGACAGGTCCACCGAACTCCCGCAGGACCCTTGGCCCGGTCCATTCATCACACTGGTTTTAAAACAAATAACTGAGCGCCGCTAGCCACTCCTGCCGACAGGGTCCGAGCAACTTCTGCCCCTGTCCTTCGGGTGAAGGCGCCTCGGCCTCGAGCTGCAGCGCAGGCCTCCAGGTTCCCGCTTGCTCGCGGGCCTCCTGCGATGGCTGCCACCAGCCCTGCACCCGCTGGTTCTTCGCTTGCCCCGTTGCCCCTTCCTTACCCCCCAGAGATCTCACCTTCGTGTGGATTCGGACTCCTGTGGGAGTAACCTTGCCCACCACTGGATATCTCTTATATTTTTTAATGTTTTATACAAAATCCTTGTGTCTCATTTTTAGCACGTGTCACAGCTGGAATTCGCTCTCTCTGCGATGCGTTTCACCTGTCCCCACCCCCGTGTCCGTGCAACCTCCGTCCCCGCCCTCCCGTCCCTCTACGCCCCAGACGTTGCAAACACACCTCTGGACAAGGCCCAGCAGAGCTCCGGAGAGTTCCTGAAGCTTCCATCTGGCCCTGACACTCCTCACTCAATCTCCTCTCCGAGGAACTGGACCACACAAGCTCAGGCGAAGGTGAAGCATGTTTCCGCGCTCTCCTCGGATGCTCGCCCCCCTCCCGGCCTGCGGCTCCACGCCTGACAACCTGAATGCAAAACCATGCACTGGACAAGTCCCAGCTTCCGCTGACCCCTCCCACTCTCCTCAGCCCAGGCCAGTCTCCTGTCTCCAGCCTCATCCTGCGCCACCAGAGAGCTCCAGGTGCAGAGCGCACTGGGCCCAGCGGGCCCATTCTCGACCCGGACTGTCCTCGCAGCAGCACAAGCCAGTGGCTCCTGCCTTCCTCTGGAAACTTCCTCCCGCCATCCTTGGCGGGTCTCCTACCCACCGTCCACCACATCCTAACATTCAACGAGCACCTACTAAGCGCCAGAGCCCAGTAGGTGTTTTTGTACTGTTGCTTTCCTCGATCTGAGCAGTGGGGTGGGTGGATACCTAGTACCACAGGCTGCAGAGGTGCTGGCCCATGATTATTCTTTCTTCTTCACAGGACTGTAAACAACAGGACTTGAGGACTGGGCCTTCTATTCTACTTCTATGCCATGTAATCTTGCTGGTGAAATTATCCATTACTAAAAATAAATAGCCCATAAACACTATTTTTTTGTAGTGTGGGGGATTGAACCCAGAGCCTTTGCCTTGAGCTACATCTCCAGCCCTTTCTGAGATGTTTTACTTTGAGACAGGGTCTCTCTGAGTTGCTAAGCTGGCCTGCGTGAACTTTCACTCCTCCTGCCTCAGCTGCCCAGCCAGCTGGGCTTACAGGCGCTGGCCATCCCACTGGACTCATAATGCATTTTAAAATTCTAGTGAAAAGTCATGGGGCATTTACCAACAAACATTATTTCATTTTCATCCATTGCATTAGATATAGTTCTTCATATGGCCCCAAATTTGGTTCAGTTTTCAACCTAATGAACTTCTTTAATTGGGGCAGAAACTACAACAGAAATGAGAAATTACAGCCAAGTACCTGGGTAGGTGAGTTTACTCTAGAAGCAAATGCTAGGCCTCATATGTGTTAGGGATCACATGTGCTGATACTAAAGTATAAAGGCAAAGACACAAAAAATTACTATTAAGATATATTTGGAAAAATAATCACTTGAATATATTATGTCTCCTAAGGAGTTTATAGCTTTGCAATTCATCTTTAAAGTAAAAGTTAATTACTCAGGACACATTCTAACAGACAATATCATAAAAAGGATTTGGATAAATGAGAGGAATGTTTGAGACACCCACTGACAACAAAGCTCTTAAATACATGGACTTTAACTATGCATAAAACCAAATATTAAAATACATTGAGCTTTAATTTTATTAATTTCCTATTGGTGGTTCAAGGTCAAGCATGAGAGAGAGAGAGAGAGAGAGAGAGAGAGAGAGAGAGAGAGAGAGAGATATGAAAACTTTATCACTGAACTAAGGCAGTAAACCTGTCTGTCAAGGTAAGCAGCTCACTGTAATTCAGCGAACATTTATCAAGGGCTCACTGTGTCTAAGTCTTCATCCCCCATTTTATGAATTCATTCAGGAATCTGTCACTGCTTTTAAGGTGTGATAATAGACTCCAGTGACACAGAAATGACCAGGATGTGGCTTTTGCTGCAGGGGATATAGAGGAAAGTAATAAGGCATCCTTCTTATTTTCACACAGGACACTGAAGGAACTGAAAGATAAATTCCAATTCTGGTAACAAGGTGTTTAAAGCTTGCCATTTTTTATTTTGAAAAATATATGAAAAAGAAGAGTTTCTATTTGTAGCAAAATAAAAGTAATTTTAAGTCTTAAAGTGAATTTGGTGAAATATTTGCAATTGTTTAGGGAAATCTAGTTAATAAAAGAATATGCCTGCAACTAATATATTTTCTTAGCTCCAATGCCACTCAACGTGAGAGTCATCATGAATACAAGAACAGCTTTTTGGAAAAATTATTCGTAAAATGTGCAAATAAATTGAATTATACCTCAATCACAAAAACATTAAGCTGTGACAGGAAAGTGCCTGTTATGCTTAGTGGAAGAATTATAACAGATAGTAAATCAATTTACTAGCTAATTGTGGTTTCTGTCCTTATTTGACTTACTGGTTGGTTTCATATGTTTTGATGTCATTTAAAAAACACATCACATAATTAATTCCAAAAACTACATTGGCAGCAAAAATGCTTTTTATTCTGTAAAATTTGAATTGTCCCTGTCTATGTTTTCCAGTACCATTTGAGTCAGAGTACATTTTCTTTTAAAATTTTTCCAAGAATATTTTGTTTTCATAATAATATGTTTTTTTCTAACCTCAGGGAAAGAGCATAAAAAATGTGGTTGTTTGTGTCTATATTCCAATGAATAGCTTTTGGACATATAATCATTAGTAAGTTAACACTACACATAGCGTATTTCCTGTAAGTCCTACACCAAACAGAGCACCAGCCACCTGAACTCAAATCTACAAAACCCTGGCACTTACTTTGGGGTCTGACATATACATTAGGTGCTGAGTAAAACATCTGGAGAAAATGCACCACTGAACCAAAAATACTAACTTGGAGTAAACAGGCATCTTTACGTATGCCAAGATGGAAAGGCCTCACTGTCAAGGGCATTCTCTTGGTGGATGCCATTGTGTTTTATGTTACGTAATTGTTTTCTTTTAACAAGGTTAAGGAGAGATAAGAGAAAGAGAGTTTGGGATGACTCTTGGCCTCCACGATCCCAGGGAAGCCCAAGGGCTTTCCATTTCCCACAGACTCAATCCCTTAATTTTTGCTTGAAAAGTGAGATAAGGGAAGGACCATGGTGCCATTCACACTTTTCCTCCCTGATCTTAAACTGCAGGGTTTAAAATTGTAAAAAAAAGACCTTTGAGGGTGGGGTGTTTTCGCTTGTCACTGTTCTGCTTGGTGTCTGTGCTCCATGAGCACCTTCTGAATGGTGAGTGAAAATGCAGGTCTCTGGGATCAGCACTGTTAGGTTGACGGCACCAGCACCCGCACCAGCACACTGCACCGCTCGGTACATGCTTGGGAATGACTTATCAGAGTAAGCTGCAGTTCGCTGTTTTAAGTTTTTACTATCACAATGGCTAGTAGTGCTGGAACTTACTGGCAAGTGCTGAAATCTCCTCATTGCTAGAATTGTACAGCCATGCTAATCTCCAGCACGTGCCGCCCTCACTTTAAGTAAGCACTTTCATGACTACATCAAGTGCTGAGGCCATAGGAGCCTCAGCCTTCCTATGGCTTTGCTAATCAGCAAACTTGCATTTTACAGTGGGCATTTCTGTGTCACCAAGGATCTTTCTTTGGAAACATTTAAAACCAGATTATCAAAATAAAGAGAATGTTTTCTTTATTTGCTTTTGCTGGTGGTTATTTGGTTCATGTTCTCTCTGTTTTGGAAATTAAGGCTTTCCCATGATCTCTGGTGTTAGGAACTACCTCCTGATGCCAAGTTTACATTACACACAAGCAGAGACTCCCAGTCTGCCAGTACCTCCTCCTAGGATACAGGAAAAGCAAAGTTCAGCTCAGGTGCACACTTAATTCATGATTGCTCCTGAACAGAGAGAAAAGGCTGCTCTGAGCTGTTCTGCTCCCCTCTTAGGGACTTCAAGTCAGTTTCCAAACTAGAATTACTCTTTCAAAGTTCTCTCTCCTGATTTGTATTCCTGTAATTGTCTCCCAAGGACCTCTTCCTAAACTCAGCTTAATAAATCAATTCAAGGATTAGCTGCATGAGAAGATGCTATTCCATTAGATAGATAGGGACAGGAATAAAGGAGTGACAGATTCCTGACCAGTGGCTCCACCCATGTGCCCACCCATTTCTTTGTACAAAGAAACTGGAGATGTTTGCCTTCCAAAAAGATAAAGGAAATAAATGCTTTCTTCTTTGCTTGAAGTTCTCTCCATCTCTCTCTTTCTCTCTAGTATAAAAATAAAAAAAAATTGTCTTCAAGCAGTAGACAAATTCCAAAGATCAAATGAACAAATGGTTTGTATAGAGATTGGCTTTAGAATATGGTTCTTCTAGCTTCAGCTCACTCTAACTACTAGGCTAGGAGTTGTTGTATGAAAATAAGAACCCAAAGCAGTTGACTGTATTCTGCTCAATCATATTATCATATCGAGCCAATATTTCACTGTATAGTACTAATTTTTATTTTTAAAGAAAGAACCCAGAATATCAGCAAGTTTAAAGTTATTTTCATTTTGAAATCAAGGAATGGGTAAGATAGTCATCCTACCCCCCTTTTTGGATATTATTCATCCTAGTTTTGGATGCTTTTCCAGAAGAAGTAGCATAGGCACCCAGTCAAGGTCAGAGTTCTGGAGCCAGTACGAGCTCCAAACCCTAGCTCATCTCATCCTGCACAGGTGTGATGCTTTGTGGGATATAACGGCATCCATCTCCAAGGGCCCTGGAGGACCAGACCGGTCTACATCTGCAAAACAGTGCTTATCACATCGCGAGCACACAACAAAACTCATGCTGTTGCTCACAATGTCCTCTTCGTTTTCCTAAAACCGCTGTTGGAGGTAAGTACGTGACGCACGCTGACTTTGTTTTGAGAGGCACTGTGACAGAGCTGGTGTCCAGTGGGGCACCTTGCGGTGCTATTTACTGGCACTGGAGGGAATCAGGACTGTCAAGTGGGACTTACGGATCCTGTTTTGAGCAATGTCTGAGCTGTGTTCTTACTCAGGGAGGAGGAATCTGCCCACAGCTGACTTTCCTGGGAAGTTACTGACTTTCCATCCCCATGTTGTTTCCTCTATTTCCTGTTCAAGGTGAACAGGTGAAATGCTTGCAGACTGAAGACAGGTTGAAGAATAAGGAAGTGTATGTCTAGCATTGTTATTCACAACTTTGCTAGTTAGACAGCAATTACAATGCAAATTTATTAGTAGGACCCAGTTGCTTCTTGAGTATAGCATGATACTGATTCAGGCTTAGGATGCCGAATGATGTCTTTTTTATTGACAAAGTTTACATATGAAAGTTATACATCTAAAAGAAATGCTAAAGATCAATATCCCACTTTTAAAGAAGAGCAAAAGGAACTCCAGAGTGGCTTAATTAACTATTGCTTCGTTTATTCAGTGAATGTGTATTGATCTCCCACTTGTAGACCTATTTGGCTGCGTAACAGCACTGCTGCGGAGAAGCGGGCCTGCCTCTGTCTCGGTGGCCTTGATCGCCAGGACTGGGAGACCACAGGAAATGGGAGATGAGGCAGAGCGCGTGAGGAAGACTCCCAGGACAGGGCAGATGCAGCAGTGTGAGCCCTGGACCAGGCAGGCCGCAGCAGCCAAGGTGTGGGGAGGACATAGGGGCCGCCATGGTGCCATCCCAGACCGCGGAACTAGGTGTGCCAGCAGTCACATACTCAGATCTGCATATGTTATCTTTAAATTTAAAATTTTTAAGGATTAATTTTATTGGTACACTTGAGGTACACGATACAATGGCATTCATCGTGGGAAATCTGCACCTTTACATAATCCATCTTGGTTCTTACATTTTCCCCATTGCCCTGCCCTCCCTTCAACCCCTCCACTCCTCCCTATCTAGGAAGACTTTTTCGCCCAAGCCAAAGACCAGCCCAGAAAAGAGCTGCACAGATGCACAAATTTCAGCCAGAGACCTGCTATACCATCGGTGAGCTTATGAAGATCAGGAGCAGCTGTGTGGACAAGAGGGGCGCTGCTGCAGGCATCCCAGCCAGGGTCCCGCCCAGACACCAGAGGCTTGGGCACATCGGCCACAGCCAAGGGAAGGCCTGGAAAAGAGCTACACAGGCGCACAAGCAATGGCCAGAGGCTCGCCCCAGTACCACAGATAAGTACGCAGAGACCCTAGCCAGAGCCTGCTCAGACAAGGGGAACTGGGGTGCACAGCCCCCAGCCAAAGCCCCCCCAGACAACAGCGACATAGGGGCCCTAGGGAGAGGCAACCTAGATACCATCCCAAGTGTGCACAGGCCACAGCCAGAAGCCCGCCCAGTCAACAGGTCTGCTCGGGAATCCAGAAGGCCACCATTCTGATCCCAGATCTGTATATTTTAAAGGAAACTGGGTGTAGCCAGGGAACAAGGGTCCTGGGGCAAGGAAGGGCCCCTGTGTTGCCCCGGGAGAGGCAGTAGGGAATAGGCCTTGCCAATGACCACGGGTGAGGCTGTCAAATTAAATGTTGGTTTCATCTCGGAGTCCTGCTTTTAAAGCATTAAGATTTTGATTCATTTTTCTCTTGACACAAGTTTCTGAAAAATAGCTGCTTAAAAAATTCCCCTTTCGCTTTATTAAACAAGGGATTTGACAGAGCATGCCCTTTTCTATTGTCGAGGAAGGAAAACGATTTGCTTAATTGTTTTGGCTGGCGTTGCCTCACCCACCAGCTAATTCCTACCTACCTGGCACTATTCATCTTCATGTCTATTAGTCTCCTCCAGCTCCTGCTCCCAGGGCCCCTGCCCCAGTTCGGGCCATCACTGCCTCTCCCCTGGACGGCTGCCATGCCCTCCCTTGAGTCTCTGTCCCCGCCCCTCCACTTCCTCTCTTCTGTCTTCCTGCTGTGTTTCCAGAGCCCGCTCCAGCCTGCAGAGCTACCTCTGCCACAGAAGGGCTGCGACCTGGGCCTCCCTCCCACCCAGGACCCCACTCAGCACACCTGCTACAGTGCACACACCTGCAGGACGCCCTCCCTGGGAGGCCTAGCCCCATGCAGGCTCTAGGACACAGGCACGTTTTCATCACAGCAGGCGCGGTGTCTTCCCCCTGCTGCCTCTCGTGGTGCCTTGAAAGCAGCAGACACTGAGGAGTTACTGCATGGAGTTGTGTCACTTTTTAATGTCAAATTTTAAAATTTTATAGGAAGTTATTTTGTTTGAGATCTGCACTGCCTTCAGGAAAATAGTATAATTTATGAATTGGAATTAAAAATGTAAGAATAGGGGCTGGGGATTTAGCTAAGTGGCACCACACCTGCCTCACAAGCATAAGGTCCTGAGTTCGATCCCCAGAACTGCAAAAAAAAAAAAAAGAATAATCCTCATTTTTAAAAATGCAACATAGGAAGGAGGGACATTATATTAATACTTCAGCATAGAAGGTACCCAGTGAGTAAATTTAAAAGTTAAAATAGGGTTTCTTAATTCATTAAATAAATGTTACAGTTTTCGTACATTAGTAGAGATTTTACTAAAAGGGACAACACATCTTTGTTTTCTTGGAGCTAAGTCCAGCCGAAGGAGCTGGGTAATGCCTCAGCAGATCTGAAGTTATGTTGTACACAATGACTTCTGCGAGTCTTCACACAGGCAGCCACGTACCTGGAAGGTTTTTGGCCGTAAAAGCAAAAGTCCCTGTCTCCAAGCGTCTGCGGCCACTCTCATTCGGAGCGCTCGTTCATGACTGGTATTCTCAGCAAGGCGGAGCAAAGCAAGTGAACACAGGGCCTTCTCGGGCCTGCAGGTCCAGGCAGCACAGAGACTCAGACACAGGGCACTGCAGCCTTGGTGCAGTTTGGGCACTGGAGGGTGGGAGTGGACCTGCTGCGGAGATGCCTGGTGGTGATGCGGTTACACTGCTGGTTCTCCCGCCTGCCGCTCTTCGTGCAGTGGTGCGTGTCACAGCCACGAGAGACAGGAGCCCAGGCCACAGCAAAGGATGGTGACCTAGGTCCATGTGAGCTGTGGAGCAGAAGGTGGAGAGCAGGGACGGAGGAGGAGAGGTCAGGCAGGAGAAAAGCACATCACGGAGGCTCAGGGTGCCCTCAGCAAGGGCAGAGTTGTCTGCAAACGTGTGCATGTGTGCACACAAGCACAACTTCAGAGAGGCCAGGAGCTCAAGTGTGCCGGGCCCGACAGCTCAGAACGCCTCCTGTGACCTCCCATGGTGGCCTGGCAGCCACGACTATTACACTGCCCAGCTGTACTCTCTAAAATAAAAAAATTCTTACTGTAGAAGTCACACTGCTTTAATTCCCCTCAAAACTCTCCACCTCCCTTCAAACACACATCCCGCTGTTCTCACCACCTCCTGCAGCTCTGGAGTCCTCTCTCCTGAGGTTCTTAGCTGAGCTGTTCTGGTCGCCTCGATGTCCTGAGTGGATTCAGAATGTTCCCCTTCCGTGGTCACTATGACTTTGGGAGGGATCCGGCAGCCACCCTGTGCCAGGTCCAGTGAGTAAGGTGATGAGAGCTCACTGTCAGGTTTCTGTGAGCTGCCTTTCTGTTGGATGGTGCTCAGCAGCAGCGGTCACTGTATTTCCACCAGACTGTGCATGGACACCCGGGAAAGAGGACTCCAGAAGTGCTTTAGAAAGTGGGGAATAGGATGGAGTAAGTGTATTCACGGGGAGCTGGAGTGTTTTGAGGGGGTTAATGGCAATGTGTCTCTTGCTATAACAATGTTTTAAAAGTTAAACACTAAGCATACATTTGAACCGCACCGTGGTAGGTAGTACCTACCCCGTACCACTTCTGTGTTCAGGGCTAGGAGGAAGGCACTGCCCAGATGTGAAGGCTGCTTGGGGATGGATGAACGTGCTGGCAGTGTCAGCTTTGGGAAGCAGCAGCTGGAAACTGGGTTGAACACAGGTTTGCAGAAAGGAGGAAGAAAACGTGTTCTATAGGGAGTCCTGGCTACGGAGGCGTGCACGGCCCACCTGAGGGCACAGAGGCAGATGCTGGCCCTGGGGAATCGGGCTGGAGAGATGCATTGGG
The DNA here is from genome assembly GCF_012274545.1 of Fukomys damarensis. NCBI lineage: Eukaryota > Metazoa > Chordata > Mammalia > Rodentia > Bathyergidae > Fukomys > Fukomys damarensis. The sequence continues at coordinate 789,241 of NW_022900916.1, forward strand.
CATGGGTGGAAAAGGCTCCATGGCCAAGCTAGGAGGTCACTGCGGGTGATGAGATCCTAGCTGGTCTTTTAAAGCCTCGGGATGGAATGGACAGGTTGACTGTTTATGGAGGTTCTTCCATTATTTTTACGTCTCTATGCTTTCTGATAGCACCTCAGTTTTGTTGTTCAGGGCCTGACTGTCACTGTTCAGTGTAAGAATTATCTCTGGAAAGATTTGGACACATTGTAGGTGCTCACTAAATATTCTGCAAATAAATAACTGAACTAAGAGAGAAAGACTTATGAGGCTAAAAGGTTAAAGATGGAGAAAAGAGCCATGCAGAGCATGGGCAGGTTTTGGCCATGGTAGAAGGGACAAGAAGACACCAGGCCTGAAGCCAACCAATTCATATTTCCCCTCTTGCTCCATTTCCTTGTTCCCCCTGACAGGTCCCCTCTGCTTTGTAGAAAGACACCATGATCCTGCCATGAGGCTAAAATGAAAGTTGACTAGGTCTACAGGGAAGAAAAGACACCATGCTACTTAGGTCACGAAGGAGAAATCCGAAGAGACGCAGACAGAGGGACCCTTGCAGGCAGTGCCGAGATCAGGACTGCTTCCTGCAGGGAATCTGGAGGAAGAGGGAAGGGGCTGTCCAGACTGTGATGGCTTTGGCTGCAGGCAGGCAGCGCCTGCTGTGCTCAGAGAGGCCTTTGGGAGGCTGTGCCACACGACAGGGCCACGGCCCCCACGGAGGTCAGGACAGTCACAGTGCACTGGCAGCAGCTGAGCATCTTCATGTCTGAGATGCCCGAGTTTTGAAATTCAGACTTCAGGGTCTGGGAGGAAAGGTGGGCGTGTGGTCTGCTGTCTGCTGCTGTCCATCCGTGTGGTGTGGAGCAAGGGCGGGAAGAAGAGCATAGCCCCTCAGAGCGTCCGGGTGGCGCAGCCTGCCCTCCTGGGCCCCTGCCCGGCGGTCTGGGCAGCGCTGTCCCCGTGGCTCAGCGCTGTGCTGTGCAGGAAACTATCTTTGTGAGCAGTGCCAGCCCAGGGAACAGCGGGTCACCGAGTGAAGCAGAGCCAGAGGAGAACTCAGCCTCCACCCCCTGCTGCCGCGGTTCCGGAGGGCGGAGGGGCGGACTGGGAAAAATGATGTTTCCCACACCCAGGCGCACAAGGACAGGCCACACAGAGCACAGGGCAGAGACAAGAGAAGAGAGTAGCCTGACAAGGCACCCAGAAGGTGTGCAGTGCCGTGTGGGCTCTGTGCATCCTCAGGAATCCAGTGGGTAACAGAAGACAGATTCCTTTGCAGTGCACCAAGGCCAGGGCTTCTGGAACACCAAACTGTCCACCCAACTCACAGAAGCCACGCTTTATTCACTGAGTGCAGCCACTCAGTTAATACCCAGGCTGGCACGACTTAGCCTGAGCAATGGGTTAATCCAATTAGAACTGCTGTGGAAATCGCTGTACAGGCGGCGCTCGGTGGGCAGTCATTCCAGCAGCGACTGACGTCGACCTACTGTGTGTCCCTCCGCAGCTCACACAGATGCCTCAAGCCCAGTGGGACTGCTTTCTGCAGGAGGCCTTTGGGAAAGCATCTGGCTTAGCGGAGACCTCAGAGGGAAGGTCCTTTCCTGTGCAGGAGGGGACATAGCGGAACCAGCGGGCAAGCACCTGGAGCTCCAAACCTGGACCCCTGGCCTCTGGAGCTGTGAGGAGGACGTGCCTGTCACTCTGTTACAGCAGCCACAGCAGACTCAGACTGCAGAGTTCCTCGAACTTGAATTGCTCTCAGTAATAACGCATAGAGCATGGAGTAGTGGAACTTGTTAGGGATGCATCTGCCCAGCGTTCTTTCTAAACACTGCAAAACGATTCTGGGCAGCCTCTTCCAGGAAATGATCCTCCAAACACTGCTGCCCCGGAGGTCAGCAGACTTGTGTCTGCCAGGAGTGGCTATGGGAAGGAATTGGAGAGGACAGTGGCTCGGACTTTAGCTTCCAACTTCTCTTTATTCTTTTTCTTCTTTTTCCTATGCAAGGAGCACCGACAGCTGCCAGCTCCCACTAAGATCCCAGGACAATGAGCCCAGGTGTGGATCTTACAAGAGCGAGAGCAGAGGAGAGGCTGGGGCACCTCAGCTCTGTCCTGCCATGGCTTCCTCTCAGGGAGGATCTATCTAACCCTAACCCTAACCCCACCCCTTCACCTTCATCACAGAGGCCACAGCCATGGAAGGCCTCATCTTAGGCAAAACATGGAGGCACAGGAAATGCACAGGTTACTGCCTCCCTCACCCAGCCGGGTGGCATCAGTTAGTTGGAAAATGAGCGCAGAAATCCGAGTGTGCCACTGGGTTAATGCAATAGGTGGGCCTAGAAAGGATGGGCATTTCTTAAACTTTTTGGATAACATATTTTAGTTTAAAAGTTGGAGAATTTCATGAAGCATGGCAGGTGATGGAAGAGAGTTCTGTGGGAGCAGGGGGAGCAGGGCTTTGGGGTCCTCCACACATTCCTTCTACGAGCGAGCCCTGAGCAAAGCCCGTGGGACAATGCCAGATGGAAATCCCGTGGTGGGCAGCCCCTCCGGTCATGAAAGGCAGGCTAGCTGGGTACCAGTGCCTCTGGACTGACAGATTAGTGCCTCAGCAAGTTGAGGGTCTCTGCTTTTTCAGGAAAAATAAGATGTTTCAAAATAGCAACAGTTAATTATATTATCCGGGTCTCATTTTCTGCTTGAGGCAGATACAAACTCCAACTGTTTCTGACCCTCTTGTGCCATCCCCAGATTGGCATGTATTCGGACATATTTTCAAAAGCAGTTTCCATTATGTTGTATTCACCAGCACCTGTTGTATTGAAACTGTTAAGCAAAATACAAAATATTACTAATAATCTATCTGTGATGTATTATTATCAAAAGAAACTGCTTCGTCCAGATGGACGGACAGATCTGTGATATCCACTCATTGTTTTATGTACACAAAGGGGTCCAGTACAGATCACAAGTCAGAGGAGGACTCCCAAGTGAGGCTTGTGTTTCAGCTCGTGCGTTTTGTAAATAAGTATATAAATGTATGGAACCCAACACCAGGTCTCTGGCCTGCAGGAAAGTGGAGGTCAGAGGGTCCGCAGAGGTGACACTGGAGCAGCCCTCGTACCCGAGCCCATGGACACCAGCAGGTCCTGCACTTGTCCTCCAGGCACAAGCTGAGGGTGGATTATGGGTAAGCGCCCACATGTGCAAGGCTGGGAGTTTCTTTCACGAAGATGAACCATTACTGTTCCAGCTGGCTACATAAATTGAAAAATTTTACTAGTCTACAAGACATCCGTACCAATTGGTTGTACTGGTGGGAAGTAATTGGTGTATGGACAGAGAAACGTGAGCATTTTTGGCTGAACAAGCAGAAATGCTGTTGTAGCCTCCATGCCAGGTCTGGGAGACTGTGGCCAGTCATGTGTACAGTTTCAGGCTGTGATGCTCAGGGACACCAGGCTGCAGGGCCGTGTCCTACACATTTTCAGAGGTAGTGTTTCTTTCTCAGCTTGTTAACTATGTATCATCTTCACAGGTATTTCTGTCCCTCTGATTCTTCTCTGCTTAGTCCTAGTTGATTGAAATACTGTCTTAGCTTCTCCTTCTAGGAAGGGACCATCTCTGGGATGCAGAGACCTCTGCTCTGGGTTTCTGCTCCCCACTCACCGCCCTCTTCTCCACAAGGCCGCTCCTGCTGTAGTGCTCAGAAGGTTCTTGCTGAATGAAATCAAGCTTGGCTGAGAAACATAAAGTGGGGACAGGAGCACAGTAGTCAGCAGAATCTTCCTTGCGGTGAGAAAGGGTGTTTGGAGCTCCTCACTGACCTCCTGCACCCGGCAGGTCACAGTGCTGGTTGGGCCTCATTTCTTCTATAAGACAAGCAGGGCTGGAGGAGCCCACAGCCTTGTGCCTCTGTTTAGCAGTGAGCTGGTAACAGATGTTTTCACTGGTGGATCACCGTGGTCACCCTTTCCCTACTCTAGAGTTTCAGGTCTGACTGTTGGAGTCCCTTTGAACTTCTGCATGTTTATGAAATTCTGAATTTAGCTCCTCTTTGTGTCTCCACTGCAGGCTCTGAATCTTATTTTGGTCGTATTAAGTGCTCAGTAAATATCCACTGACAAGCAGCTTCTTCACTGAGCAGCTTTTCCTTCTGGTGGTTGTGTCTTCCTCAGGGGTCTCCTCAAGTCCAGGGTCTACTCTAAAATTAGCTACGAGTCTGGAAATTGTTATATTCATAATACTCCTATGCTGTAAACATTAGCAATCTGTTTTGCAAACTATCTAGGATCACAGTTCCAAAAAGTTCTGTCTGGTTGCGGGTATCTGTACTCTTCTAATTAAATTGACTCAAATGTCTGTCTTGTGTGTGCACAGACAATAATAGTGATAGAGATTCTGACAAGGATGGGCTACCTTCTGCTCCCTATGGGGGTATCTTTGCTAGGAAATGGCTTTATTTTCAAGCATATTTTCATCTATGCTTTGCATAAATTATATATGACCATCTTCCAAGTTTGTTTCTCTCCTTACAGCATAGTACACAATTTCCATAACAGGGTAGTTTCTTTGCTGAAAAATACTGTATTCTGTGTAGACACTGACTGCTTTAAATGCCTCTCCATCTCAGAGAGAAATCACAAATATATTAATGCCCACTTTTCATGCCCTGATAAAGCTGATTCCCTTTTCATTTCTAAGGAAAATCATTCGGAGGATGCTCACCACTATGCGACGGATGGCACTATAAAACTCTTTAGGACTTCAGGAGGGAAGATCCTGATCGAGCAAGGATTTTTTCCATGTGGTCTAATTTCATTTGCTTGTTTACTTTTTAGTATATATGTTGCTGAAGTGAGTATAATTTACTTTTTATTATTACATATTTGCCATATATATTGATCACATTTATCACAAGGAATCTGTACCTGCATATAATATATCTTAATTCTTCTTTTTATCCTATTATCCGTCTTCAATCCTTCTTCTCCTCCCCACTCGCAAAAGCTTGGTTTCCATTTTTTCTTTCATTTAAAAAATGCCATTTCTAATTTCCCCCCTTCCTCTTCCCATTTTTCCTACTTCCCAGTATGGATCCTCCATTCTGCTTCTTATTTACCCTTTGGGTTTCATTCCAACATGGAGCATATTTTGAAAGGAATGAATTTAGGCCATGAAGCCCAGTTTTAGTCCCTCTCGTGTTGGGATGGCCTCTGCGCATTGCCCCTCCCTGCCCCCCACGATGCCTCTGAGTGTCCCCTTTGTCCAGCAAGCAGGGAAGAAGCAGCAGCAGGCTGGCAGCTCAGCTGCTGATTCCCCTCATGCAGAGCCCTGCATTCCTGGCCTGCCCCGCTGTGCCAAGGGATGCATGCCCAACTCAAATCACTTTCTCCTGGGCTGTGGAGCACAGCTGGCCTGCCAAGGCCTGGGACTGGGAGGAACCGTCAGCGGGATGGTGTCTACCAAGATACTTGTGTAGGAATCTTACACAAGCCTACACATGGAGGTCTTGGAAGCAGATTCGAAGTGAACAAGTAAAACCCTGCTTTTCTCTTGTGGTAATTTTAGGCTTTTCTATTTTTCAAGTAACCTTCACATATGGTACTTCCATGTAAATCTAAGAATAATCCATGTTGATATATGCATGGTTTAAGCTTATTTGTCACACAGTGAAGAATTTGGTCTTCATTCTCCTGGCTTCTTCAGTTTGTATTGGGGTGAAGTTGTCATTGAACATTCTAACAGAAGGTCTAAGATTGTGTTCACACACAGACAACCCATGCACACTATCACATCTCTAGCACGTTCTATTAATTATGGAAATCACTTCTATTTCAATGAAGAATTTACATGACAACAGCTTCTTGAGCTCAGTGGGGCATAAGACCAATGTGTATCTGAGAATTCCCTTGTAGTGTTGGTTTCCCACAGGCAGCACATTTGCAATGAAAATGTTTCAGACATGTGTGTCCACACAGAGCTCTGCTTAGAAGAGATCATTTCAACATTCACCAAGGCCACCGGTGTCAGAGAAGCAATTCCCTCACTCTTACATCAGCAAGGCAAGTCATTAGGAAAATGTAGGCATACACATTCAAATAAACGACCTAAAAGATGCACCTTAAATACTTTGTAAGGACATCTAGCTGTGTCCTGTGACTGTGTGCAGTCTTTGTATTTTATAAGACCTGTATAAATAAATGTTGGATGATGACTGCATCAGACAAGAGCAAGCATACTCCAGAGGGATCCAGGTAAAGAGTCAGTAAGAAGATAAAACAGAATCAGGAAAAAATTAGCCTGAATATCACAGCAAAGTTCTTAATAGGGAGAACCATTAGACTGTGAAATAGTCTTTCAAAGATTCTGGAAGAATCATTACAGGAGCCATGTGAAATCAGAATGGACCAAAGCATTGCAAACGTTGTAATGCCACAGAAACCAAGCCTGCTTTACAAGTGGAGGGGAGATGACCTGGTGGTTTCCTCCGTCTCTGTGATTACTATGATTGCACTCATTTTGTGTGTTCAGTTTTGGTGCTAATTTTCTATCATTTTATGCTACTTCTTGGAGCAATTTCAACAAATTCATCTAATGTAGAATTGGATCACTTAGAAGAGTCTGAAAAGAGGCGAGAACGCGGGATGAATTCAGTGTAAAAAAGCAGAGTGAGAGGAGTGTGAGCAAACACCTACTTCTTCTGGAGAGTTTCTCTGGGAGAAAGCAAGCCCCCCCATGCTGTAGTGGTTTTTGCATAGAAATTGGTGTTCATTTTCATTTCTTTTGTTTATTGGTTTCTTGAGATGATTCTGAGTCAAGGAAAAGGAATTGAAACCCAAGCCAACAGGCTGTATTTCTGTAGAAGAAAGCTACAACCCCAGAAAGACCATGCTTCATTTTGTGACCGATCACTGTAGGAAGAAAGAACAAGAAAGGAAAGATCGTTTAATCTGGGGAAGACAGTTTGACATAGACAAGAGGCAAGGGGACACGTGCAAGTTGTAAAATATAGTTGTGAATCTTTCAAAATAAGACCATCCTTAGTTTTGTGTACAGGAAGCAGGGCAGTGGGGCAGGCGATCTTTCAGGGAACGTCTCAACTGTCTCAGCCCAAACACTAACTTCAATGTAAGGATAAATACCTTTGAGTTTTATGCTATCTTGCACTTGTACAGGTTACTACTTTTAATTGCTATACTATAAAATCAAAGATTGGCTCATGAGTTTGACACTTGGAAAATGCTCCTATCCCCTGATTTGTACCTACTTATTTTCATATGTATCCCAAATTTAAAAGAAAAACTCAACCATATAGAAGGGAGTGAGCCACAGGGTATATTTTCTTGCTCCTAACAGTATCTGTTCATGTAGCTTTACACAATTTCCTTGACTGACTGATGGCACATTTCTGAAGTGTGAAAAGCAACATCCTACATAAATGGACCAGTACCCTTTTCTTCAAGTCCCCCAGGCCAGCCTATAGAGTGTGCTGGTGGAGTTTCTTTAAGGTCTGCATTTTATTGCTAAGGCTTGTTCATAGGACCAAAAGCTCCATGACAAAAATTCTCTTCTTTTTTGAGTGACTTATCAATACTACAAGGTTTTCTTACCATATTCTTGCTTTAGCCCACTGAAGATAGATACTCAAATTTTCATTCTCACTTGTGAATCTGTAAGCTTTAAGACATTCTTTCCTCATTTTATATCCTGAGCACCTGTGTTTCTCTACACATTAATCAACATTGGTTAGAGCGTGCTTTTTCAAAATATCTGTGTGCTCCTAATGTTCGATCAGGACCGAAAAGGGTGTACAGCTGAAACCTCAGGTGTGGGAATCTGCAAATACAAAGCACTGCCCTTGTGAAAGGGAAAATCTCACTCTAGTAAGCTCTGGTGAACAACCCTTTTTAGATTCAGCTGGGCTGCTCTTAGGAAAAGGCACTCGGGATGAAGCATCACACTTGCTACAAGGTGTCTCCACAGCCCTCCGCAGGAGTTCAGCTGAGAGCCACTGGATGTTCTCAGTAATACCCACTCGAAACAGCTTCTGCAAACAACGGAGACCAGGTGGCAGACTTAAAATGTCTTCAGATAAACCAAGAGAGGCCGACTTAGACACAATGAATAACGTTTCTCTCCAAACACTTTCCCCTCAAACGCACAATAGCTCTGCAAAACACTACTAGGAGCCAGGACACAAAGAAATTCAAGCGAAGCAGCTGAGTACTAGGGTCCATTGAAAAGGCAGTCATCTAACTTCCAATAAACCAACATTCAAGGATCCCACACACCTCTTCCTATTCAAAGAGAACATTGGTAAGCAAATTCGCGGAGTACTTGACTACAGATCTTCAAAAGTGTACAGTTTTGTTTTCAAAATGACAATAGGCTCCTATATTTAAAAAGCAGGGGTTACGCCCTTAAAATCTACATCTGGAAGTAGCACACCTCAAAAATTCCTAGGTACCAGCTCACCGAGGAAGAACAGGAAGTAATCTAAATGAAATTCCTAAGAAACCCTCTTATTGGATGCATTACCTAGTCTATTTTTGGATGGAGAATCTCCCGCCCTCTCCCACTTATCTTTTGTCAGACAGGAAAATGGAATGGATGGAGAGGGGCTTCCAGGCTGACGCTTTGGTTTTTCCCCCAGGGCAGCAGAGCTGGGTTCTGGCGCCCAAAGCAGAACGCGCCTGGCCGGTCCCGCGGCCGCAGCCCCCACGCCCACGCG
>NW_022900916.1:799053-807227 GCF_012274545.1 Fukomys damarensis
GATCCCATTGGACGGCCGGACAGAGGCCACGCCCCTCCGGAATGCGGGCGCTGCCGCTTCTCCTCCCGAATTCCTTGAGGTTCCAGGGTGCAGCTGCTCCTCTTCCCCTCCAGGGCGGCCACCGGGCCGCGCGCCCCCTTCGCCCCGCGCTAGTCCTGCTCTAGCCCGCCTGAGGGCAGGAGTCACACTCGCCTCAGAAGCTCTTCTTTCTTCTTGAAATTAAATAAACAAATGAAAACCTTAAATCGGTGACGTAGGCACAAAAGAGGAAAAGGTGCGCGGAGGTAGCTCATAGGCTGCAAGCTGCGGTAAGATCCTAAGGGTAAAATTACAACCGTCCATTCTATGTTCAGAAACACCGTTTAGTTTCACAATGAACACTTCATTGATTTTCCTCCCTGCTATGCAACTTTGTATTAACCAAGGACTGAGTTACACGAAGCCGGACACAGTTGAACTTAATGCTTTAAATGCTACATTCATTACTTACATTAGTGTTAAATTGTTTAATAACCTCCGTCTTTTGTAACCTAGCCAGAACATTTAGACTGCAGAAATAATTCATCACTGATCCGTTTAGAGGGCTAGCTACACTTACGTGTTTCGTTGTGAAGTGCCCTAAACCCAGACATTTGGATACTTTAAAAATTAAAATACTGCTACATAAGAAAGGCCAGAAGCTACCTTCCCCAAGCCCCTCCTTCCTGGAGTGCGACAGCATTGCCAAGTGGGCTTCCTTTAGGTCTTGCCTCTGTTATCTAACGTGTGCTGTTCCCGCCATTAGGCAGTTTTATGGGAGAACCTTTACAGTGCCCGTCCTACAGGCCACAGCAAGGGACGGGCTGAGCCAGGAGACAGGAGGGCCCCTGCCCCGCAGCAGCTCTGTCCGGGTACTCAAGAGTATCGCTAGACACAGACATGCATTTCTAAGACTGTATCAGACTCAGCTGGGATTGAGAGAAGTGGAGATCAGATGTGTCCATCTCATTAAAAAAGAAAAGTAGCTGTATTTGCAGGAAGAGAGCTTGCAAGCAAGCAGGGAGGAGGTGTGTGTTTGTGTGTGTGGGGGACACCCCTGATCGGCACAGGCAGGAATGCAGAAGCAACTGCCAATCTCCTGTCCAGCCTGAGTTTACCAGGAACCTCCCATTCTGCCACACAATCAAAGTGACAAACAGAAAGCCTGCTCCCTGGGGTGGAAGCAGATTACCCTAATTTAAGTCTTGAATTTCCATCACTTCCTAGCAGTCGATCCTTGGGCTTAATCCCACTGTACCTCACTCTCACCATCTGTACAGTGGGATAGTAATTACTCATTCCTCACCAGCCATGCTTGTTTCAACTACATGAGTGAATCCATGTAAGCAGCACTTAGTTATTAATTACGGTTATTAATATCTGGTTAAGAGCTAACTGATAAGCATATAGAATATTTCAAAGCAATCAATCTTGAACATTAATTTTTCATAATTTAAATGCATCATTGACTGTGAAGAGAACTTAGCTTTGAATGTTTGTTGGTGTATGTGTATTTAAGTTACGTTTTAAAGGTCCCAAAGGATAGAGCTGAGTAATAAGGACTGGCCAAATGCCATGTCAGTTAAGAGTTCCCATTCTGCCCTTTTATCCCCACACTATTCCCAAGAGACACTGCGTTTGCACTCGGTTTTGCTGAGGAGGGGACTCTTGGCCTTTGGTGCATTGTGGCCATGGAGGAGGAGGTCAACTACTAAGATCCCCACTACTTACCAGGGCCTGGCCTGCACCAGGTGTCCCTGAAGCAGCCCAGGGTGGCCACTTCAGTGAAGGAGCTGTTGGCCTCCTGGGGGCCTACAAGTGCCACGAGGGCCACCTGGACCACGATGATGACCACAAGCTGACCCAAGAGGTCCATGTGAGGCAGAGCAGTGGCACTGACCTCTTGGCAGATAAAGGTGCCCAGGAGTCCTGGCAGCTGGCACTGGCTGAGCAAGGTCCTTCTGATGCCAAGTGGGAAATACAGGAACTGGAAAGTGAAATCCAAGAGTAGTACCCAGCTGTGATCACATGACAAGCCAGAAGTCTTGCTGTCAGATGTAATGGATAATATGGATGAGGATACATCATAATCTTTTTTGTTTTTGTTTTTGTTTTTGAGATAGGGTCTCACTATATAGTTGAGAATGACCCGGAACTCACTATGTAGCCCAGGCTGGTCTTGAACTCACAGCGATCCTCTTGCTTTAGACTCCTGAGTGCTGGGATTACAGGCATGTGCCACTATGCCCTGTTTGTAATTTTTTTATTTCAAAGAAATTCCTGTAAATATTTCATCAAAGAGGGATTACATGCAGACAAGTGAGGCATATAGGACTCCAACTTGTCATGATCCAAAAAATCTACACCTAGACATATAATAGTCAAGATCTCGGAAATTCAACAGAAGAACAAAATACTACAAGCAGTTAGAGAAAAGAAGCAAATCACATGCAAAGGAAAGCTCATCAGAATCACAGCAGACTTTTCAACACAAACCCTCAAGTCAAGGGGACCCTGAAGTGAGGTATTTCAAGCCCTAGAAGAAAACAACCTCCAACATAGACTGATGTATCCTTCAAAATTGATGGGGAAATAAGATACTTCCATGGCAAAGAACACCCGAGAAACTTCATGAATACCAAACCAGCACTCCAAATAATTTTAAACAATATCCTAGTAAAAGACAATAAAGGTCACAACTCCATGAGGCCCAACAGAGCAAATCCATCAGGCAAGGCAAAACATTATAGGGAGAGGGGGGAAAATTAAAAAAACCCAACAACAGGAAAATAACATGACAATGATAAGTCAATTCATATCAGTTATAACCATAATGTTAATATCCTTAATTCACCAATCAAAAGAAATAGGCTGGCAGAATGGATTAAGAAGCAACATGCTGTATATAAGAAACACACCTAATTCAAAAAGAAACTCACAGACTAAAAGCAAAAGGATGGAAAACAGTTCTCCATGCAATAGGAACCTGGAAAAAAGGAGGTGTAGCTATCTTATCTGGAGACAAAGTGCATTTCAAGCCAAAACTAATTAAGAAAGACAAAGAAGATTACTACATCCTTGTAAAGGAAACAATCCAAGAGGAAGGGATGACAATCATTAATTTATAAGCACCAAATAACAATACCCCCAACTGTACAAAATATGGGGACATGAAAAGGGACATGAAAAACCAAAGGAGAAGTGAGAGGGGTAGAGGAAAGCTGAGAAGGGAAAAGAAAATATATATGAAAAGGAAAACATGGGAAGAAAGTCTTTCTAAATAGGTCAGGTGGAGGGGGTTATGAGAGGGCAGGGGAACGGGGGAAAAAACCAAGATACACTATGTAAAGGTACAAGATCTCAGTGATGAATGTAACTGTACTGAATACCTAAATTGTACTAACAAACTTAATGAAGAAAATATTTCATCCAAGAGGGATGACCAGAAAATCTTTGAATGTTTAAATAAAAAAATCACAGTAAGAGCTCCCATTCTTTCTCTCCCTGGACTCTGAAGTATCCCATCCGGGCCCCTTCTCTAAACAACCGTCGTTGTCTTTTTAAGTACTCCTAGGACAGCGTCTTTGTCAGATCTCTTCCGAGTAAAGCACATAGGTGTTTGGCATGTAGACCACTCTTTCTAGTTAGTGTTTTATTAGTTTGCGTAAACTGCACTAATGCAGCTATGCTTGTTTCAGATCAATGATGATATTTTCTCCTGGGACCCTTCATAAGAATCTCCATTTCTGGTGAAATGCCGTTCAAAGCACGACTGGAAAGTACAGCATCTTGCACCTAGAAGCAGTATTAAACATCTCTGAGCTTATGGTCGCAGTAACTATGAATGGGATCCTGTCTGCATCCCCACTCTGACCCACAACCCTGCCCACTGCCTTCTCCTGACAGCCCATCTCCACCTCTTTGTCCAGAAACCAACTTCATTGCTGATTCTCTAGGCCTTCACCGGCTTCTATGCCTATGAGTGTGAAATTCCTTTGCACAACCTCTTCTCCAGGACAGAACTGATCCATTCTAGAGGTTCAGTACATATATCTTTGTAAATATAGAATGGACAGGTGAAATATTGCAATTTCTCTTTAATTTGCTTTAAGCATTCCTCACTTATTTTTTAGCCTCTTTCAAAATGGTTCCCCTTTTATCACCTCTATGTTCTGATTTTAATTGTTACATTGTATATAAAAGAAACATATCTTAGTCTTGGTTTTACTGAATCTCCAAGGCAAGGAGGTGACTACCATGCCATATTTCACAGGGCTGGCTGTCAGCCCCCTTGTGCCCGATTCCAGCAGGAGACCCCTTGAGTCCCGTGAAATACAGGAGTTAAAGTAGAAAGAGTAGAGCAAGGCAGGAGATGGAACAGCAGAGATCCTGGGAAGCTGTAAGCTGTGGTCCAGATTAGGGTGCAGGATGAGGAGGGAGAGGCCCTGGGACGCACAGAGGGGAGAACACACAACCTCTCCACCTTGCCCAGGGCTGCAGGAAGTAGGCAGCATGGCTAGGAAGGACAGGGCTGGTGGGTTCTCAGCCACCGCAGAGCACAAGGCAGATACCCATCCTGAGCCCCTACTGAGGGCTTGCTGGCTCTCTGGGGACCCTGCAGCCTGCAAAGGCACAGGTCTGTGGGTGGGGAGGAGGGGCTGCTGTCACCAGCCTGGTGGACACTGATCCCACTTCCTCACAGGACCAGTGAAGAAGCTCTGGGCTGGAGGGGCTTGAGCCCCTTTCGGAATCCCCCAGACCCTCTGGGAATCAGTTTGGACTGCAGCACAGGGCCCCAGGTTGCCCGCCAAGGGACTCACAGCTAGGAGTCAGCACCAAGTGTGTGCTGGCTCAGGGCAGAGAGGTGCCCGGTCAGCCCTGGATGTGTGGGCTTCCTTCGTTCCTCAGACTTGTGTCTCTAATCTGTCACCTCGGAAGGGTCAGAGCTCCAGCTCTCCCCATGTCTTTGTGAGGTAGAATAGAAAATGCAGTGAATGCTGCTGCTGAGTGGATCCAGGGAAAAGGCAGGTTCTGAAAAACACGACACTATGTCTTCATGAGTCTTATTCTACTACCTGAGACTCCTGGTTCTTTCCCAAAGTCATGATGACCACGAGAAGTAAACTTTTTGAATCAACTCAGGACACTGAGGCAGCCACAACAGCACAACTAAAGACACTCAGGAAAGAGGACCTCAGAGCTTCTGCAGAGAGGACCGTGAGATGAGCTGTAAGTGAGGGAAGGATTTTGAGAGAGATTCAAGGCAATGTGACCTTAACTGTAATGATGTTTTCAGCAGAGCATGTGCCAAATTTTTGGATCATTGTTCACATGGATCCAATAATGGCAGGAGAAGGGCAGTGAAGCTGCGCAGAGAAAGCAGTGAGTCTGGAGCTCCCCAGGCCCTGATCTGTCCAGAACCGGGCACAGAAGATGCCCTCGGGTAACAGAAGACGGAGGTCTGGTGTTCCCCTGAGTCCTGACCGATGCTGCTGTGCTCCAGCCCCTTCCCTCCTGGAGTGCAGGGAAAGGCTCGTATTGTGCTAGTCTAGGCAGAAAGCCAAACAGCGGGGCACAAGGAAGCACTCCAAAGCCAAGTCACTTTCCTGTGCACTGTGCTGGCGAGGGCGGCTGCGGGAGCCCAAAGCCCCAGTTTGCCCAGAGGCCTCCGAGTTTACGTCTTTGATGTTCTTCTGGGCAGGTCCTTAGGACTTTCAAAATACCCCACTTCTAGATGTTATCACAATGCTTTGGATTAAGAAAGCTTATTGGCTCCATTTTCCAGAAGAGGAATCTAAGGTCTTAAAGAAATTAAGTGATTTTTCAAAGGTCATACAACAAAGGAATAGTAAAACCAGAACTTCAATCAAACCAACTGGTGTGTGCGCGTGTGTGTATGTGTGCAAGAGAATGAGGTTTCAATCCAGGAGCTTCACAGCGAGTTACATCTCCAGCCTTCTCTTGCTTTGAGACAGGGGAGCACTAAATTGCTAAGGTGCCCAGGCTGAGCTTGAAATTGCCACCCTCCTGCGTAAGCCTCCCAGAGTGCGGAGATCACAGGGGTGTTTCATCGTGCCCAAGTACAGTAATTAATCTTAACCTTTTGTGTGCTCCAATGCCCTTCTTCACACAAGAAGTGGCTGTATCCACACCACACAGACCCCTCTGAGTTTAGGGTGAGTCACGTGTGGTCTTTCCTTTTTGCCTAAACTTTGTTCCTCCTCCACGGTCCGTGAGGGCACCTTGTGACAAGCTTTCACATCCAGGAGACTTGCACCATATAGAGGTGCTATCAAATAAACCGTATCCTATGAAGGGTTTGATCAGGTAAGAGTGACCTCTCCAAGGTGATTTTAACTTTAGGAGTGGTGCCATTACCATGCTTTCCACAGTCTTGGAAAAGCCATGGATTGTGAACCTCCTGGGATATCATTATCGGAGTGTGGGGTGGATCCACTGTCTAAAATTCAATAATCAAGACAATGTTATGAGAAGCATGGTTAACGCCCTGATCCATCACCCTCGTGATAAAGCAGGAGGAAGGGGTCATGCCCGCTGGCTCAGAGTCTTTGCTTGAAGCCCGGTGCCATGCAGGGCACATTTTGATGAAGAAGCTGCTCGATCACACCCACAGACAGATCAGGGAGGCCGTATGGAGCTGGGGGCCAGCTCTGCAGCGTAATCATCTGTTCCAGAGATGAGAGTAGCCAGGGGTCCTGTGGAGAGAGTGGGCCGCGCTGCGCAGTAGGAAGCAGTCCCTCCCCGGGCTTCAGCAGCCCTGCACCTGGGGAAGCGGGCCGGGAGCTCCGCTGGGCACAGCTCTTCCTCAGGGCCCAGGCCAGCAGAGCAGCTGTGCCCTGGAATGCTGTCGCCTGTGGCAAAGGGGAAGGAGAGCTGCAATTTCACGATGGTGTCTGCAGCCCCTGTCCAGTAAGCTGTGCATAGATTCTCCGCCTGGAGGGGCCGGTGCCACATCCTCAGCTTTGCCTGGAAGGCAGAGAACCCAGGGTAACAGCGCCAGTGCCAGCCACAATGCCAGGGCAGTGCTGCCTCCGGAGGAGCTGTGTGTGTGCGTATTCTCCCTCAGCAAAAAAGCAGCATTTCCACCTTTGAGCTTTTGTGTGGGTCTGGCGAGATGCTTGCGATTTGCATGCACTGCCCTGCTAATTTGTACAGCCGTTTTGGGAGGGAGGTGCCAGCATGAAGGGGCTGAGTCAGGGAGATTAAGCAGCTGCTCTCTCATCCTGGTCCTCAGGGGTGCGAAGGTGAGGGCCCAGGTTTGTCCGACTCTGAGGCTGAGGTCTGATGTGCGACACAGAGGTGCTGGGAGCCGTGCGGCTCGGTGCACCCAGTTCCCAGTCCTCAGGTGCTCATTTGCTTTACGAGGTCGCCTGGCTAACCCCGATGTGCTTTTCCCTGGGATGCTGTGAAAACATGCTTTTCAGCCAGTGTCAAGTGCAATTTGAGCAGTTTGCTCTTGCTCCACAGACTGACTGTGGTACTGGACTCCACTCACTCCGCTCTGCTTAAACTGAAGACCCAGTCATGGACTGTATTCTTGTGAGGTCGAGTCCTAGGTCCTACTTCCATTGTCTAGGTCCTATTCCATATTGGAGAGGGCGGTAGTTCTAAAACATTTACTAACTTTTATTTATATATTGCCGGGGGTTGAACCCAGAGAGACCTGAGTGTCAGACTCTTAGCCACTATGATTTTAAAAATTTTGAGCCAGAGTCTCACTGAGTTGTCCGGGATGGGCTCTATTTTACCTGTCTTCCCACCTAGCCTTCCAAGTAACTGGGATTCCCCATGTGTGTCCCCATACCTTGCCAACTGATTCTTTAAAATTAAAATTTCCACATAGTAGCATCTTCAGACATTAAAGCTAAGTATTTCCCTATGCTTAGATTTTTTTCCCCCATGGAACCATTTTCCCATGGAAGGCAGGCTTTTTCCATATTAAAGGTTTTAGAGATTAGTTCAGGTATCATCTACTGTACTCTTGTACATTTTTTGAAATACAACATTAATTTTTGGTTGGGGGAGGAATCTCTTTCCTGTGTTTCACACTTCCCAAAGCTCAGGACTGAAGCAGGCCAAGCCCCTCTGGTGGCTCCCAGGAAGAGGGGCCAAGTCTTCATCCTGCTAATGTGGGG
>NW_022900916.1:807303-824631 GCF_012274545.1 Fukomys damarensis
GGAGGGAAGGGGGGGCAAGGCCCAGCAGTGAGCTGCCGCCCCTTCCTTACTCTGTAGGATCTGCCTTCATGCAAAGACCTCATTTCACATTTCTTCCATGGAAAACCACATCTAAAGCATCTCTGAATTAATATATATCTCATGGCTAATGACAAGTCCTGATTTAGACAAGGAAGGTTCATTTCTTTCTCAGAGCTTCACAGAACAGAGGTACACTTACAAAACTGGTGTCTTTTCTTCAATAAAATAGGGTACTCTGCTTTGCTCTCTAATAGATGACGGTGGGGTGCAATATCAGGAGTGCTTCTCAGCTGCAGAGCCAAGCTGCGAGCCCCCAGCAATTTCTCCAGTAGTGAAGCCAGCGTCTCTGTTCTTCTGCACAGGTTGGTCTCCTCAGTTGGTTCTAAACTTCGACAGGGAGGGAAGTGTTACATGCGAAATCTGCACAGCCCGTGCACGGGCCAGAGGTACAGAGGTAGGTACGGAGTACAGTGGAAAGGGGGTTGAAAGAGAAAGCAGGGCCACGGCATCCTGCTGAAGGAGACCCTAAGTGACCTTTGGGTTTTTTACCAATCAGGACTAGAAGTGGGAGTCACATTTTTGTTTTATGCTTTGGTAGGTGGTACCTTTCTATAGCATGCCATATGGCCACAGTTTATGATTTTATTATTGCAAAATGGTGGGTGGCCTTAGGCCCCAGGCTTTATCAAATCAGCCAGTGGGATTTTGACTTTGATGGGTCACTGAAGCATATTAACTGTGTCCCAGCAATGTGTGAAAGGCTTTATTCCAGCAAGGCAGTGAGCACCTGTGCATTAGAGAGACCTAGCTGTCCTGGTGACTAGTCCACACCCCTGGCATAAGGAGATGCCTGTAGGGGGGCCAGGGCCAGCAAGACCTTGAGGAGCCTTGGGCATAGTGTGGCCTGACATCACAGGTGAAGCTGAGTGGGGATTCATCCTTTTGCGACTTGGAAGGAGTTGCGAAATTTGTTGCTTTTAAATAGCAAAGCAGTTGAGTTTTGCATGTTCTACTGAACACAGTGAGGTCTGGTTTGCTTGGTCTGTGCCAGGCCTGTGTAGGCAGTGGTAGACCAGCTGCCCCACATTCTGTTATTCTGATGTTGTGTCACCTGGTTTCAGACCTAAGCGAGAGGAGGGCAGAGGAATAAATCGTGTGGTCTCATGTTGGCTTGAGATTTGATAAGCAGTGGAGTATTAACTATGGACCTCGGTTTAACCACCCAAATTATGTGTTTCCCAGAGAAGCATGGTGGGGTTTTATGAACAAATGGCTAAAATGAGTGGAAGCATTTCTTATGAATAAGAACTGCTACACTACCAGGAGAGAGTAAAGATCAAAGTGAAGTTGGTGAAACTCACTGTCGAAGAAGGAAAATAGAACTGTATTTTTGAGCTCTAGAAATCAAGTTATTTCAGGCAGTTGAAAAGAAACCAGAGGAGTTAGGAAAAAATACATGAAAACTGCTGAGTAAGCTGCTGAGTTGCTTATTAAAAATTGGTATTTTAAGCAAGAGACTAGAAAAATACTTTCTTTTGTATCTGACAGAGAATACATAATAATGGGCAGATATAAAAGGGAAAAAAGTTGAGCTATGTCCAGTGGCCCTAAGCGGGTAGACAGAAAGGACCACTATTAGTTTAACTGTTACTGAGGTAGAAAGGATGGCTAGTACCCAAAGAATTCTGACAGACATAGAGACTCAGGGTCTGAGAAGCAGCACTGTCTTTCTTCTGGAAGGACAGGGGATTCAGATGGCTTCAGACTATGGCTCAAAGCTGTCCTTTAGAAGTACCTTGTAAGAGTAATTAAATAAATGCACCTGGAAGGATGAGATGACAGTAACTTTTGATTATAAGAAAGTTGGGGCAAATTTAATAGAAGAAGCTATAAAGAACAGTGCAAAAATATTAAAACCATTAGTGAGTTCTACTGCAGGGGGAGTGAGGTATGGGCTTTGTCCTGAGGGAACGTGCTTGGGATATTTAGGAAATGAGGCAGATATGGAATAAACAGAGCGGATTTTGTGTGCCAGGCTAAAGAGACCCTGCAGAGTGGGATTATCCAGCAGAGGAAGACGAAAGTGGTAAGATGCTTTAGACAGACCCAGATGGACTGATTTTGTGTCTCTCACCTGGGCAGGCTCTGGAAGATAAAATCTGCAGTAAATTAGAAAAGCTATCTTCTCAGACAGAAAAACCAAGAAGCGAACAGAAGTCGCTGAAACTGAGTAAGCAGTTTTAGCCCCATATCAAGTAGAGTCATAAAAAGTCAACCTAACTAAGAGTGGAACTGTGTCTAGCACTGCTGAGAGCAGCCAAGGTCACAAAAACAAGAAGAATACAGGAAACACTCACAGCCAAGAGTAGGCTGAGGAGAAGTCTGCTGGGGAACGTGATGCAGGCCTGCATGGGAAGAGGGAAAGGACTCCAGTTAAAATATAAACACGAGGACTTTGACAATGTGCAAATATTGACTGACTTATTGTGAAAAATATGCCACACTAATGTGCATTGTTAGTGGTAGGGGAATTGGATCTGGGTGTATGGGAACTCTGTACTATCTGCCCAACTTTTCCTTAGATCTAAAATTAGTCTGGAATAAAAAGTTTTACCTAAAAGCAAATTTGTTGGAAAGTCAGATGAGACTTGGAGCAATTGGGGAGGGAGGTAGGGACCGCAGGTCCCGACTTGGCTGTGAAGGGCAGGGCACAGTATCAACAGTGACTTTAATATAAATCCCATTTCCATTATCATTGAAATAGCTATGTGGAGGATGGAGGATCCTTTCTCAGTAGGCAGATTTTAAAGTATTCCTTGTCAGAAGAGGCAATGGAAATGATGACCAACATGCAGGACTTAGACATACCCATCCCAGGGCCTGGTGGACGTGGGCAGTGTGTCACTGAACAGTGCTGACTGTTCCCACAGGGAGCCGGAAACTTGGAGCCCAGAGGGGAAAGGCGAGCGAGGACAGGTATGCTGAATGGGAAAGAAGTCGCTAAAACGACTGAGCCTGCCACTACTTTTGTGTTACACACACACACAAACACACACACACACACACACACACACACACACACACACACACACACGGTGCCCAGAAAAGCAACTCGGGGTGGGGTGGGGATGGAATACCCGGATGGCTTTTCCACCTGGAAATCTTGCTGTTACTCCGCCGGTATGGTGAAACTGAGATTGAGGTTAGGGTAGACCAGGGTCTGTCACAGACAGGCGGCTGGGCAGGGCTGAGGCAGACTTTCCACACAGACACACTTCTGTGGGGCGAGGGTCATGACGTGCCGGGTCTAGAAGCACAGTTTTGCTGTGATATCTTCTGCGAGTGGAGAAGAGGTTTCTTTTGTGAATTTCGTGGACACGTGCAAACACGGTGAAAATCTGATGTGTCATATTAACTACTGAGACACTGGTAAGTGCGGTTGTCCAAGGCTGCAGCTGCCGAAGTCTGCTTCTCCCCAGCATGGAAATGGACCCTGAAAGCCGGCGTGGGATGAGACAGGAAGACACAGTTTGCACTATCATTCTCTAGGCAACTTTAACTCTCCAGGGGATGGGAATTCTTTCTTTTTGACTGTGTTACAAGAGGACTTGTGTTTTTTTTAACTGTAATTTCTTCTTAAGCAATTTCAATGAGAGTTGTATTTAGGTTGGGCCACATCTCTATTCCTATTTCAAACTTGGAGAATTTTCTCATTGTCATTTAGTCTAAAGAAAATCTTGTAAGCAGATTTGTGGCCGGAGGCATTTGGGATGGGGAGTAGAAAGGTATAGCGACTTTATAAGGTGGAAGTAGTGAATTCAATTATTGCATTGTTCAGACACAATTAAAATCTAAAATCTATATTCTCACATTATTGTGGAGAAAAAGTATGTTATGAATGTAGGTGGATACTTAACATAAACATTGAAAATCAACAGTGGAGTAGCACTTCAAGTTTGATGAAGTACATTATTGTCTGATTTGTCTGTCTGTCCATCTATTCACCCAACCACCCCATCCTAGTAAACGAACGCCTTACCTCAGGCTTCACTGGGCACTGGGCAAGCAATAAATATTTGAATGATTCCACAAAAGAATGAGTTCTGTGATAAAAATGCGAGTCCTTCCCTACACTGAGAAGGCATTCAAAGGTAACCACGTCATTAGCAGCGTGATGGAGAAGCTGCTGCTCAGCATGTCCGGGGCGCTGTTCAGACCACACCACCAGTGTGTGGAGAACTGTGGGTCACACACTGCATTCTCTGGCCCGAGGAAGCAAGCTTTCCATCACATAGAACAGCAGCGAAGTGTGGTTCTCATTTCTACTTCATGGTTCTAGTTAACTTTTCACTTTTTTATATGAGTGAACATATGAATCAAGGGAAAGACTTTCTGACTGCCAGTCATTTACCTTCCTTAAGGTGCCTGGCAGTGACATAATTGATTTTGTTGCCAATGATTAAAAGTCACAGTAAGTTTAAAGCTGTCAACTGAGCCCAGAGATAACATTTCCATAATGACTTCTAATAACTATGGAAAAAATGATTTCATTGAATTCATAAATTTGATTAATGGATATTTTCCCAGGATGAAAATGAGTGAGCTCCTCATTTGCATGCTTAATTACTGTGTCAGGTAGGTTCTCCTCTTATTAGATTTTTGGAATTGGAGAGGAGCATTAGGTATGGGTCTAGTAAACTACTCTACAAATTGATACTAACAGCAGTTTCATAAATCCCAAACTAGGGGCTGAGGGGAGAGCTGGGGAATGGGAAAAAATAAGAACCTTATAAGTCATGCAAAGGTACAAGATCCCAATTGTAAATGTAACTGTATTGTACACCCAATATGTACCAATAAATTTAATAAAGACAAAAAACATCTCAAACTACTGAGCTTTTCACCCCCCAGAAGAGAAGAGCATTTTGATTCAGTCAATTTTGCTATGGTGAAAATATGGATATGATCCCTGTTCATCTATGAACAATTGCTCTGGCCAGATACTTCCGAAAGAGTCTTTCATATCTCAGGAAATGGCAACTTCAGTCTTCCAGTTTTCATTCTGAAGATTTTAATGCTTGCCTTCATCAGTTGTATCTTCAGTAAACCTGGAATTTAGTTGCATTCCATCACCATCACCGGCCGCCTGTGTCTGCAGTCCTGTGCACAGATGTGGCAGCCCAGTTGTCCATGAGTCAAACCCACCACTGCAGCTCCTGGAAAAGGACCCAAAGCCTTGACCATACAAGAAGACTGTGACAGGCTCCCTGACCTGTCCCGGTGCTGAACCCTTCCCTGGCCCTCCAGCTCTCCTGAACCCCAAGCCTGTTCTGTCCTTGGGTCCTTTGCACTGCTCTTTCCTTTGTCTAGGACAGTCCTGCCATCCCGGCATGACCATTTGCCTCACCTCAAGATCTTTACAATCAAGTTCCTGGTCACATGATGTAAATGTTGATGCACTGCTCCTCTCTCCTGCTCCCCTGTAATATTGCTGGTAATCTAGTACACATGTAGGTAATTTATGCACCTTTCTGGCTGATGGGTTTTATCTCTTAAAAGAGCATATGCTAAGGAGTTTGTATCCACTGCTATGTGCCTCTGTCTACAATAGTGCTTGATATGTGAGAGACAGTGAAGAATATTTGTTCAGTAGATGGATCTGTTTATAAAATACTTTTGCTCTTGCACACCCTATGTCTCAATCCAGTATTAGTGTGTGTGTTTCAACATCTCAGTCAGGTCTGTGGAAAGCAGCATGCGCAGCCACGAGGCCAACAGACTGTGTATGCTTTCTCCAAGCAGAGCCCTTGGACCCGTGAGTGGGTGGACGCCCGGTGTGGAAGGCTTGCATGCTGGGCATCCGAGGCCCCTCTGAGGCCTTCAGGGTCATCATCTTCTGCCTCTGGTAGGAAGCAGATCTCTGTCTTCTGCAAAGCCGCACTCGGCATAGCGGGAGTCATGCGGCTTCCATGGCGGGACAGAAAGGGATTTCCTGTGGAACAACTGAAAGGTGGCCGTACAGCTCCCAAGATGCTAAAAGAACATCCCTGACAGGACAGTGGGAGGCTGGTAGATGTGTCCCATCTCCTCACGATGAAGGGGAGACGGCAGGGTGGAAAAGTGAAAGGAGACCCAGCACCTGTGAGGAGACGTGTGGTGTCACCGTGCAGCAGGACAGCACCAGGCTGACTTGGGCCCTGGGGGCACAGCTGCATCCAGGAAGAGCCCAGCGTGGATACTGCTGGAAAGACAGCACATCCCGTGCAGCCCGGAGGAGATGAGGACGTTTGACCCTAGAGTTGCTGATGCTGTGGGTCTTAGCCTCTGAAAGGTGTGGTTCACAAAAGTGGATCCCAAGAGCACCAGTGAAAGTCAGAGTGAGCAGTAATGGTAATGGGGGTCACAGAAAATGAGTTTCTGGAAAGACGCATCCTGTGTGGCAGAGGAAGGCCCCCATGGCACCTCTCGGGAAGGGACAAGTGTGGGAGGAAGGCATGCCAGGCCCTGAGTGCCACTGCAGCTGGCATGAGGTCCAGGTGCTGTGCCCAGGGCCTCCACGTACCCGGCACCCTCAGGGTGGGGGCGAACTGCAGGCTGTGTCAGTCACCCGCCTCTGCTTTTACAAGTCTAGCTCTGTCTCCACACAGTTCCCCGGAAGTGCCCAGTACTGCCCTTCAGCCAACAGGTACCTGCGGTGAACTCATGTGGTGCTGTGCAGCGTGCAGTGTTTAGGATACACATATTTCTGCTTTTCTTACCTCTCCCTTCTTAAAAATATAAGATTTGTTTGTCAGCATGAAGTGTCTTCAAAGGCAGCACGGCTTCTGGAAGAGCTCTCTTGACCGTTCATCCTCCCAGTTCTACGGTAACCCTTACAACTGAGTCGGCGTGAGACTGTCCAGTCTTCTTTGTCAGAGTGCTGTCTTATGTCAAGATCTAGGTTTCCTTGAGACCGGTTGGAGCCTTCTATCTGCATCCATCCAGCTTCTCCAGCCCCGTGGCGCCTCCCTCAACGTTTGTCCGGTGGTATTTAGGGATGCAGTGCTACTAAAGGCCATTTGAGATCATTTGATTTGTAACAGATTAAAAGACCATCAGTTGCCATTTCTCAAAAAGTCTAGCACAGCTCATTCCCGTCCTCAGCTCCAAAAAGGATAGGATTCACTAAGAATTATTGGACGGTTCAGACTTTGACAGACCAGGATGGGAAAGAAAGAGGCCAGAATAACTTATTTTTGATTAAGGTTTGCTTATCTTTCTTAACAAAATCAAAGCCAATAATTTTAATGGATTAATTCTTCAACTTTAATTTTATACAGGTGGATTCATTCGGTTCAAATGACTTACATTTTCAATGAGGTCATAAGGCATTATAATTCCCTTTCAGATAATTATTTGAATACAGTCAAGGCATTAGCCATTCTTTAATCTCGTTTTCCCTATGGATGTTATGTGTGGTTCTGATTTTTCAGTTTTTGTGTTTTTCTTATACTTAGCACATTCTTCAATACGAGGTTTTGAGAGTCCATGTGTGTGTGTCCAGGTCACACGCACCATCACATTATGTCTGCACTTCTGACCAAATGTGATTCTGAGTAGCACATCTGAAGAGACTTTCAGCATTTCAAGGCATGGAGCTTCTTAGTTCCAGTGTGATCTGCCTTAAAATAATAAGGGCGTTCACATGTAAAGATATGGGAAGTTTTGCACCCTGATTTTTATCCTTTTGTTCAAATCATTTTTTGAAGGATGACATCGATGAGGTCCAAAAGTAGCATACTTTTAGGAAAAGTGGACTTTGCGTGCTCATTTCATAGCCGAAGCAAGGCAGACTTCTGCTGATGACAGCTGGCTCAGATTACAGGACAGGGATGGTTTCCGAGGGAAGAGAGGTCTGTTCCAAGGCTGGAGAGAGGGTGCCTCTCAGGTCTGCCTGACTGCTGGTGGCTCTGAGGTTCGATGGGTGTCTATCCAATCCTGGCTCAGTAAACAAAAGCACTTTGAAAAGTGCTCAGCTCAGCAGGGGAAAGGGAAGCTCCAAGGGTGCTTGGACAGCGAAAGCCCAGGGCATCCTGCTACTCCCTCCACCCTGGCCTGTAACCCAAGGCACTGGATTCCCTGGAATCCAGAGGAAGGCTGAGTTTGCTTCCTGCAGCCCTGCTCAGGACTGCACATGCCGCTCTGCTGACTTGCTGTGTTACCTCGGATAGACGTGATCTAGTTATCACCCTTATCACATAAAATATTTTTAAATATCAAAATACTATATGCAAATAGATAAACAATATCAGGGGACAGAAATATCTGTAGCAAAAAGCAGTGATTTTCATTGATTATTCTGCTCAGCAGAACAATGCCTTTGAAGACCTTATTCTGGGAACTTCTGGGACCTTGAAGCAGGATGTATACGCTCTTCTTGATCTGTGCATCCTACAGGTGATTACTTTCTTCCTTAGTGTGACAGAAAAGGATCATGTGTGACATAAGGAACCTGTACATGACGTAAGGAACACCTATCTATGTTATTCCTTCAACTGAGAGCATTGTGCTTGGATCCTCACTCTTTTTAGGAAGACTGCTATCGTTCCTTTTTCTTTTGAGCACTTCCTTCCTCACTTCTACCCCCCAATTTTGGCTACTTCTGCATTATCAAAGGTGTCGCACATTGGGATTCTGTTTATTTTTTAAACAGGACATTTTCTCTAGAAGTTGAAAACCAATGCAAAGCATGTGCGTATCGCTATGCAGGTATTATCCAGCAAAGAGCAAAGCGATTGTCACATCCCACCCTCCTCGCAAACTCCACAGGGGAACTCCCATCCCTCCTCCCAAGTCCCGGTGCGTCTTCCCTTTTGAATTCCGGCACTGCTGACAACTGCCGCACTTCTGGGCACGTCTTGTTCTGAAAGGCATCGTCTCCTGCGGTTCTCATCTTCTGGAATTGCCTGATTGCCTTTTTTTTTTTTTTGAGTTTATTGGTACATTTAGGGATACACAAATAACAGACAGACAGAAAGAGAAATAAGGGAAAAAATTCCTTTTACAATAGCATCCAAAAAAATGAAGTATCTAGGAATCAATCTAACAAAAGAAACAAAAGATCTCTACACTGAAAACTACAGCACTCTGAAAAAAGAAATCGAAGAGGATATAAAAAAATGGAAAGATATCCCCTGCTCCTGGGTAGGAAGAATCAACATAGTGAAAATGGCCATACTACCAAAACTGCTATATACATTCAATGCAATGCCAATTGAAATTCCAACACTATATTTCACAGAACTAGAAAAAAGAATCCAAAAATTCATTTGGAACCACAAGAGACCTAGAATAGCAAAAGCCATTATAGGCAACAGTCACATGGCACCAGGTGTAACAATTCCCAATTTGAAACTATACTACAAAGCCACTGTGATAAAAACAGCATGGTACTGGCAAAGAAATAGGCCTGAGGATCAATGGAACAGACTGGAAGACACAAAAACAAATGCAGATGTACTCAGCTACCTCATCTTCGACAAAGGAGCTCACCATCCTCAGTGGAGGAAAGATAGCCTCTTTAATAAATGGTGTTGGAAAAACTGGATATCAACCTGCCACAGATTAAAATTAGACCCTTATCTTTCGCCATGCACTAAATTAAAATCCAAATGGATTAAAGATCTAAATATTAAAACAGAAACATTAAACTTGCCTGATTGCCTTTTGTGCTTTGGGAGAACGAACATTTGTCTCTATCACCATTACCATCTCCTTTCAGCTTTCAGCTTTCTGATTATTTTTGTCTGAGTCTCGGGTGGCACTGCTTTTCTCGCTGACTTCTTACTCTGATTTGAGACACCCGTGGCATGTTTGAAGCATGGCTTCTACACAGCTTTTGCTTTTACACTTTTGATCACTTTGCATTTGCTGTATATCTTTTAATAACATCAGGTCTCACTCAAACTCCCCATCTACAAAGTTACTCCTTGCCCTCAGGCCTTTCTTCCTTGAGAACTGCCTCTGTAGTGCCCTCTGTCCTGCTACTCCACTCTGGACTGTGACTGATTTCCTCTTTTGTGACTTACAACTTGATTTTACTATTTTTGCCCACCCATTACACACCACCAATATGGAGCACATGTGAGCTAAACATTAGATCACTTTGCTTCATAAAATGTTTGTATCTTAACCTTATATGACTAGTTAATGCATCTGGCAGGAGTCCTGCTCTGTAAATTATTTTCCCTCACACTTTTCCAGGACTTGCTGTGATTGTTGTCTGACCTTTTGTACTGATGACGAAAATTCTGATGCCAGATTAATTCTATTATTGGAAGGGATTCAGTCTTCTTGATATTTTTTTGTTCATTTCTGAAAACTTAGTTATGCTTGGTGGTCTAAAACTTCATAACAATGTATTTGTTTTGGTGGCTTAAAAAAATCTATTCTGATAGTAACTTGAAATTTTTGTCTTCAAGATTCCAATCTCTCTTTATACTACAAAAAGCTTTTTGTCTTGATTTTTTGTTCAAATTCCCCCCAATTTTATTTTTCCTGCCCTCCTAGAAGTACGGCCTTAGGATTTTACATCAAGCCAGTAGACCTATGAATAATTTCACATATTTTCCTCACTCAAAGTCCCTGTTGAAAAATTTTGAATTTTATTTTACTGTGGCAAGACACTTAACATGAGTTACACCCTCTTAATGAAGTTTTGCTTCGTTAATGATTGACTGTAGAACAACTTTGTACAGCATATTTCTAGTGATTACTCACCTTGCTTAACTTAAACTTAATGCCTGTAGATGAATAACTCTCTTGTTACTGGAGAAAAATAGTACCTTTAATAAATGATGTGGGGAAATAGATATCCACATGCAGAATAATGAGATTACATCCTCATTTCACCCCGCATACAAAAATCAGTGTAAAATATATTACAGACTGGAAACTACGAAAAGACTAGAAGAAAATGAAGGCACCCCTGGGACTGCACAGCCCTCCACAGGGGAGGCAGGGCAGGGGCCTGCTGCTTCCTGGAGGCGGGTTCAGTGCTGGGAGCAGCAGGACTTGGGGACACCACAGAGTGCACTGCACCGCCACGCACCCACTGTACTCTCAGTACCGGGCCCGGAGCAGGAGCGATGCTGTCTGTGGGGAAGAAGGCAGAGCCGCAGCAACCTCCGGTGATGGATTCTCAGCCCGATTCGGGCTCCACACAGCGACAGACTTGCTCACGCTTGACTTGGCTTGGTAGGCTGCATCTTTCAGAAAATCTGCCCATTCTTCCAGGCTGTCTGGCTTATTGGCAAAGGACTTCTTGTAGCAGTTTCTTATCCTTACTATTTCCGGGACATCAGCTACAATATCTCTTCATTCAATTTTTATTTTGTGCATTTCCATCTTCTTTTTTCTTTCTAAACTTAGCTAAGGGTGTATAGATTTTGTTTGTTTTCAAAAAGCCAGCCTTGACTTTTGTTCGCTCCATTTTCTCTGCTCTGCTCTGATTTCATTTATTTCTTCTCTAACCTAGGCTCAATTTTTTCCCTTCCAAATTTTCAGGAGTTAAATTACATTGTCTGGGTTCCTTTTTCCTCTTTTAATGTAAATGCTTATCACTATGAACTTTCCTCCTAGTGCGGCTTTTTTGCATCTTTTCAGCTTCGGTATGCTTTGCTTTCATTCATGTCAAAGTATTTTCTAATTTCTCTTTTTCTTTCTTTGACTTGATTTTTCAAGGGTATGCTGTTTAATTCACACATGTGTGTAAATTTTCCATTTTTCTTTCTACTGCTGATTTTTAGTTTTATTCCACTCTCATCAGAAAATATATCTGATTATAATTTCACTTTTAGTAACTTTGTTAAGACTTGTTTTGTAAACAAACATGTGATGTACCCTAGAGAAAAATGTGCACTTAAAAATTTGTATTCTTCTGCTGTTCGGTAGAGTGACCTATAGGTCCAAATCTATATATCTTAATGTATATTTAGTTTATATTGTAGTGTTGCTAAAGTCTTCTGATTTTTAAATTAATATTCCATCTGAACATTCTATTCATTTTTGAAAATGGGATATTGATATCTACTGCTTTTTCTGCTACCTATTTGTCCTTTCACCCTCTCCATGTTTGCTTTGTATATTTAGGTCCTTGTTGGTGGGTACTTACATATTTCCATTTGTTTCATCTTCCTGGTGGATTGGGCTTTTCGTGTTGTATAATGTCCTTTGTTTCTTGGGACATGTTTTACCTTGGTGTCTAATTTGTCTGGTATGCACATAGCTGCCCTTGTTCTCTTTTGGATAGCATTTGATTGTAATTCCTTTTTCAGTCCCTTTACTTTCAGCTGATGTGTGTTTTTATATCTAAGATGAGTTTCGAATAGACAATAGATAGTTGAGTCTTACTTAAAAAAAAGAAAACCACTCGGCCACTCTATGCTTTTGCTTGGGGAGTTTATTCCCTTTTTATTAAAGTAGTTATCCATGGGGAAAGCTCTACTGTAGCTTTTTTGTTTGTTATTTTATGTTGGTTTTGTGACATTTTTGTCTGTCTTTTTCTCTTCAGCTATATTCCTTTGTGACTTTAAGTTTTAAAATATTGATATGCTCTGATTCCATTCTCTATTTCTTCAGTATAAATTTTTTAGGTACATTTTTAGTGGTTGCTTTGGAGTTTACATATTTTATAGTCATTAGTCCTTGTTAATCTTAATAACTTAATTTTAATTGTATGCAAAAATTTTACATTTCAATCTCTCTTCCTGATGGACTTTGTGTTGTTGTCACAATACACAATATTCATATTGTCTATCATTTAATATATTATTTTAAAGTATTGGTGTTTTTAAATTGTTATAGCACAACTGAAATTTTACCCACCACCATTACAGTAATACACTATTTTATTCTTATCAGTATGTTTACCTTTACCAATAAATTTTATATTTTCTAATGCTAACATGTTGTTTTTTAGTACTTTTCATTTTGAGCCCAGGAACTTGTTACAGGCAGAATTCTATTCTGGATAAACTCTCCCAACTTTGGGAAAGTATCAGTTCTTCACTTCCGAAGGATTGCTTTTCTGCCTACAGTATTCTTGACTGGCAGTTCTTTCCCATCAGCATTTTGTACGCATCAGCCTAACCTCTTCTGACTTTCAAGACTATAAAAAGCTCATGGATAATCTTACGAGGTTTCCTTCATATGTGCCATCACTTTTTCTTTTAAAAATTTCCTTTTTGCCTTCTTTTGACAATGCTCATGAGTCCCAGTTTGGATTTATTTAATTATTCCAATTTGGTGTCTTCTGGGCTTCTTGGATTCAGATGTTTTCTTCACCCAAAGTTTGGAATGCACGGTGATTATTCCCTTCAGTATATCCTGGTCCTTTCTGCTTCTAGAAATCCCATAATTCATATGTAGAGTTCCTCTTAGTGACATCCCATAAGTCCCTTAAACTTCCTTAATTCTTTTTCTATTTTGCTTCTCATTACTAATGGCTGGTCTGTATTTGCTTCTTTTCTTTTCTGCTTGCTCTGTCCACTCCTTATCTCCTCTAGTGATGTTTAGAAGTGGAATCGGTGTGTTCTTTAGCCCCATGATTTCTCTTTGGTGTTTTACAATATTTTCTATCTTTTTTGAAATCCTCTTTTTGTTCATAGATAATTTTCCTTGGTGAGTGTGTTTATTACAGTTATTTAGGCTCTCTGTTAAGCAAATGTATTTCATTAGAGTTGGTTCTGGAGATTTATTGCAGTTTTTGGTTGTATTTTTGCTTGATTCTTCATTTACTTAATAAATGGAATGAGCAAGCAAGCATCTTTTCCAGAATGGTATTTTTGTACATGAGAGGACACTATCAATTATCCTGGCCTCAAATTCTACTAACTTTTATCTTTGTCAAGGAGAGGCAGGTCTGTTCTTTGTCTGTTCGCTCCATGCTAAGCCATGATGGGAAGTGAAGCGGTCCATCAGTCCAGGCTGCTATCTCCATTCCTGTTCCATCTGGACAGGATTGGCTGGTTTGTGCGGACTCAGTGGATCTTCAGGAGCAGCAAAGCAGATGGCAGGAGTTTTGGATCCCAAGAGGAGTTGGGATGTTGAATCGAGTTTTGGTCTCTCCAAGTGAAGCTAAGAACTGGAATCTCTTTTTTATCTGCTCAGTCTTTGCTGAGTGGGAGGTAGGATCTATGATATCTAGCAAGCCAGTCTGCCATTTCCATTTTCTCCAAGGCAGCTAGACTGCACTGGACAGAACCCAGACATCTGAGGTGCTCTTACAGGAGAGTAGGGGCCCTAGACAGGTGCACCCCCTTCCTTACCTTGGAGAAGCTTTCAGCTTGAACATTGTGTGAATATGTGACTTGTTGTCAGGGCAGAGAGTGTGGCCAATGGGTGTTTCAAGTTTCCCCGAGTATTATTGGTCAATGTAGTTTCGCATTCACATGGGATACAGAACTTTTTATGAATTTCTGAATTTTGTACAAAGGGAATTAATTACTCTGTAAATTGTTGTTGAACTAGTATCCAGGAATATCCAGGGTTCCTGCTTCATCATTTTGTTCACATAAAAAATTACTTTTTCAATCATAATTTTCATCATCAAAGATCTTACTTCATTATAAAATATCGTAATTTGACATATTTTCTTGGGTCTCACTGAAGATAGTGATTTTTAAAAATGGATTTCTGCCTACATTATAGAAGTGTTTTCCCCTTGGTCAGTTTTTCTATTTGTTTATCTTGTTATTTGTCTTTCATGTTGAAAAATGTTCCTGACTTCCCAAAAATATCTAGACTCTTTTCTGCTTATTTCTTTATGACTGGTAAAATTATGAGCTTTTTGTACATAGGGGATGGGAGAAATTTGTTGATAGGTTTGTTTTATTTTGAGTGAATATACATAAATATATGGGACTCCTAAGCACAAAAATTAGGAGGGCACCAATTTGGGATTCTATACTCCAAAATTTTCTAAATTCTATCTGCAAAGTTTATTCTACTTGTTAAGTAAATGCAGCAATTACACAGGTTCAGATAGTTGAAAGAAGGCTCAGAATTTTTCAGGGTGTACTCAGGTAAGGGCTTGAGAAGAAAGTGAGATGGTGTATGACAAGAAAAAGGAGAATTTGCAGTTACAAAAAAGATTTGGGATTTCTAGTACAGCCCTTTGAGATCTTTTCTCAGTGGGAAAAAAAGCATTGTTTTTTTTTGCACTGTGAGAGGCTATCATGAGTAGAAGGCATAGTAGTTTCTGGGGTGTGAGAATAATCAAGGAGGGGTCTTTTATTTGCAATCAGTAGGCATCTGAGACACTCATGAGGTCTCCCTTGTCTGGCTACAACTAACCCTATCTGAACATAGGCAGGATTTTCCTGAAAAGGACCCCTCCAAGGGGCAAGAGCCCCTTCCCATGCCTTCGAATACAGGTTTCCTGTGCCCTGGCATGTGATTTTCAGCCTCTTTTCATTTTCCAGAGTTTGGTTGAAATCTCTTGAATATTGGGGAGCCAGTGTTCTTTTTATTCATTATTATTTTAATAGATCTATGAAGGCAGATGAAATTAATAAAAGTATGCAGTTTCCCATTTTGCTCTATTAAGGCATTTTATAGTTTTATTCAGTGTGTTGATTCCACTTCATACTGGGGAGAGGTGTGTAGGGCATGTGAAGTTCTAGTTACCACTGTAGCAGAGAATGATAGATTTTCAAGTTCATGGTTGGGATTCTATCTTTGTTAAAATCAACATGTAAAATGGTGTTTATATTTCTTTGTAATCTTAGAATGTGCTATACATATTATTATTTTTTTCTCTCATTGAGTTTATTGGTACATTTTAGGTATACAGTACAGTTACATTCATCATTGGGATCTTGTACCTTTACATGACAGGTCTTGGTTCTCATTTTTTCCCCTTGTCCCTGCCCTCCCTTCACTCCTCCTACTCTCCCCATTTACAAACACTTCATTCCCATTTTTTCATTTTCTAATACTTTCTTTTCCCTTATTACCTTTTCCCTACCCTTCCCACTTTCCCTACAACTTTTGCCATTTTCTTCCTATTTCACATGTCAATTATATCATTAGAATCTTATGTACTATTATAGTTTTTCACACCAGAGAAACTATTCGGTATTTACACATGTGTGACTTATTTATTTCACTTAGGAGTATATCCTTAATATGTATGCATTTTCCTATGAATGAATCTAATTTCTCATTCTTTATGGCTGAGTAGTAGTCCATTTTATAGAAAAACCACATCTTCTTTATCCATTCTCCGACTGATGGGCAAATGGGCTGTTTCCAAGTTTTGTATGCTATACATATTATATTTGACACTGAAGTAGGCTTAGTCACGTTAGGGTTTAGTAGCTTGCCGGGAACCAAACCAACCTTGTTTACATTAGCAAGGAAAATAGTGTATTTGAATTTCCAAACAATACAATTTGCAAATAAATTTTCAGAGTAAAAACTGTGTTAAAATGAGTGGTTCCGTTGGCAATTGACCAAGCTATAGAGCTATACTAAATGAAAAGTGATTTCTGTAACAGCCTGTCTAGGCAATAATCAAATTTCTTTTATTCACTATGGAGTACTTTGGCATTTAGAGCTCATTATTAATTTATAAAAATTGTGCAGTGTCAGTTTTTAAATCATTTGAAATATTGTCTATTTAAATATGAAGAGTCCATGTCTTTAAACTGACCTACATATTTAGAATGTACAGCATAAGATTGCTTTTGGTAAGGATTCACTGAGCCCTACTTTATAGTTATTTCTTTTTTGTCTATTACATATCAAATGGAGGTAAGTTAAAAGGCAATGTCCAAGTGTTCTCATTAATGCAAGCTGTGAGGGTCCCTGGAAAGGTATACATTGTATCCTAGAAGCATCCAGATTTCTGGGCCTTAAATTTGCTGTTTTTGCCATGTTGGCTACTTTGCTTAGTCTAGTCTTCACCCACACAGAGAGAACATCTGTGTCTGTACCAGGGCCTCCATATTTACTAGGATCTTAACTTACTACTCCTTAAAATGAAAAACCATGTTTCTACAGAGGTTTAATTTATCATTGTTTTTGTTTTTCTTTACCTGTTATTCAGAAAGTTCTTTAAAGATCTATCCATTTTATAACTATATCTTGCAATTAGTTAAAACCATAAGAATAAACTATAAAAATTTAAGAACAACTTTAATGTTCACCTATTGCTACAAATCTTAGAATAAAACCATTGTTATACTTGAGCTACAAATCAAAGTGGGAAGGAAAGAGTTAAACATATTTTTGAGATGGTTCTAATTTTTTTTTTTTTTTTTTTTT
>NW_022900916.1:824733-874771 GCF_012274545.1 Fukomys damarensis
TTTTTTTTTTTTTTTGATACGAGTGATCGAACTCGGGTCCTTGTGCTTGTGAGGCAGGCAGCGGAACCACTGAGCTAAATTCCTGGCCCAAGACAGTTCTAATTCTCTTGAGGCCATTTATATGATTAAAAAGTTAAGAAAACAGG
Organism: Fukomys damarensis; assembly: GCF_012274545.1. Taxonomy (NCBI): domain Eukaryota; kingdom Metazoa; phylum Chordata; class Mammalia; order Rodentia; family Bathyergidae; genus Fukomys; species Fukomys damarensis. The sequence continues at coordinate 824,880 of NW_022900916.1, forward strand.
GCTGGGGATTTATCTCAGTGGTTCTAGAGTCTGCCTCGAAAGCACAAGGACCTGAGTTCGATCCCTTGTACCCCCCCACAAAAAGTTAAGAAAACATTTTTCTTGTTGTGAAAGCATGCTATGCATACAACAAAAGAGACAAAACAAGACAAAATTTCTATTTCCTAATCTTTTTCTACCTCTTTTTATGGTTCACTATGAAGCATCATTTTTATTGCCAGAGTTTTAGGCTCAAACAAATGCATGTGCATATGTGTATCCTCTTCTGTGTAAGATGAGGTTGCCACCATACAGTGTTCCACAGTTTTCTTACCTGATGTATTTTAAAAATCTTGTGTTAGTAGCTGCTTCCCTTTTGTTTTTGGCAGTTACCATATATTGAGCTATAACTGACACAGAACAAGTTGTACAAGTCGAAGTGCACCATTTGGTCAACACTCCTGTGAAATCAGCACTGCAGTAACAGGAAGCATCACTCCTGAGATGCTCTGTCTTCTCACTTTTGCTCTCTCCCATGTGTGTCAGCTTGCAAGCAGCCACTTTTGATCACTATATATTCATTTGAATTTTAGAGGACTTTGTATAAATGGAATTATACAGAAAATATTCTTTATTAACCTGGCTTTTTTAACTCAGTCTAGTCATTTAAAAGTTCTTTACTTCTTGTTTTTAATTGACATAATATTTGTACTTACATATGTTAGGTTTCTTAACTTTAGCCCTATATGTATGACAATTTAGTACCTGTATAAATATGCATTATGTTATGAGCAGATCAGGGAAATCAAACTCGTGTTATCAACGCTATATGTTAAGAACTTCTAAACTCCTCTCTGATTACTTGAAATGTATATGTTGCTGACATGCATATTGATGGAGCATTTTCTTACTGAAAAAATATTCAATTTTTTAAAATCCATGCACCTGATGAGGTACATTTAGTTCATTTTCTGTTATTTGTTGGGACAGAGGCACCAGTTATGAACACTTGCCTGCAGTCCTTGTGTGGATATATAGGCACTTTCATTTCTCATGGATGAACACTTAGAATTGGAATGTCTGGGTCATGTGGTGAATGAAGTTATAAATATTTAGAAGCTGTAAAATTTCCCAAGGTGCTTATAAATGTATGGAAATTCCAGTTCCTTCATACACTTGGAAGCACTTAATATAGGCAGGCCTTTTAATTTCAGGCATTTTAAATAGGATAGAATATCATTTGGGGTTTGGTTGAATTTCCCTCATCAGAAATGATATTAAGTGTGGTTTCATGTGCTTATTTGCTCCCCATATTTCTTTTTGAACAAAATGTAAAAATAAACCAGCCATTAATTTTTATAAAAGTGTGCTGCTGGGATGTTGATTGGGACATTACTGAATCTATAGATCAATTTTGAGAAGATAGATATAAAAAATATTTGAACTTCTAATTTATGAACATAATATATAATCTTCATTTATTTAAGCCTAATTTCTATCAATTAATAATGTCATTTTTAGTGTATAGGATTTTCATTTCTTTTTGAGATTTATCCTCAAATATTTCATAGCTTTGATGCTAAGTGTTACTGATATTTAATTTTAATTTTTGCCTTTTCATGGCTGGTATACAGATATACACTTCATTTTTCATGCTGAACCTTGTTTAATATACTTACTTGTTCCAGTAGCCAAAGTCTCTGCAGGGGCACAGCCCCAGTGATCGGAAGACCTCTACCAGGCCCCACCTCTGAATACTTCTCCTACTGCATCTTCCTTGGAAATGAGTTTGCATTTCTGTGTCTCTGAGCCCACGATGGCATTGTCTTGACAGTTCCTGAGGTGCCTTCGAGGCATCCTTTGTTTGTCTTGGCACAAAGCACTTGGCTTCTTAACTGTACTTTCTTGGCTGGGACGCTACATGTGCTCCTTTTCTGTGCAAGCCACAAATTTTGAAAATCTTTCTTCTCTGCTCCAATTCTCATTTCAAATTTGGTTAAATTAGCTACTGATCAGTGTCACAGCCTGAATGCCATGCTGCCTTGATGTTTCCTTCCACCAATAAACTAGACCATCACCTTTAGGCTCCGCTTCCCACAAAGTACTAGAGAATGGACAAAATTCCCCCAAGTTCTTTGCCACAAGGTTGACACTGACTCACAGCAGAATCCTCATTTCCACTCGAATCCTTCTGAGCCTGACCTTTCCCCAGCACTCTGTCCTCCGAGCGCTCGCTGTGATCCTCCACTGAGCACTCCTGCGGCCTTCTGGGCATGCTTCAGCCCAGTCCTCCAAGCCGTTTCTAAACTCCTCCTACAGATCAATTCCAGAGGCTTTTCTCCATCGTCAGGTACAGTCACAGCAATGACCCGACTCTCAGTCTCAGGTTTCTGTGTTAGTTTTGCGTTACTATTAAAAGTACTATGATAATTGAGGTATGAAAAGAAGAGGTTCATTTCAGCTCAGTCTGGGAGGTTTTAGTCTGGGTCTGGTCGGCTCTGTTACTCTGGGCCTGTGGCAAGCAAGCATATTATGGTTGGGGTGTGGGGTGGAGCAAAACTCCTCCGCTCATAGCTAGAGAACAAAAAAGAGGATGAGGAAGAGCCTGGGACCCCACAGTCTCCATCAAGGGTGCCTCCCACCACTGCTGTACATCCCACAGGCCTGTTAGTTTCTACAGCCTCCCTGGCACCTTGCCTGGGGAGCAGGCATTTATCTCATGAACTTTGAGGGACACTTAAGATTGAAAAGATAACATTTTAATAATGACATTTGCATGGATGGTCATGAGGCCATATTGGCATGATGCTTTGGTAGTTACTTTGGAGATAGCATGGAGTTAGCATGATAGTAACTCTGGATCACAGAGTGAGTAGGGAAGTCTCTCTCCTTCAGATATCAATTTTAGGATTGGTGCGAATTTCCTAATTTTTCCCTTTGCATTCACCAGTGAAACACTGTGAACCTTAAAATTTCTTTGTGGAAAGATTTTAACCTTGAATTCAAATAATTTTAATTGATATAGAACTTACATTAAATTATGTGTTTATCCTTGACTAAGCTTTGGAAATTTGAGGCTTTCAGGGAATTTGTTCATTTTACCATTGTCCTTCAATGTACTGAAATAGAGCTAATTTTAACATTCCTTGATTACCTTTTAAAATCTATAATATGTCTATTGATGTCACTGCTATCATCCTCAACATTGTTCATTTGTATTTTGTCATTTTTAGGGGTAATAAAATTTTGTTCCTGTTTTTAAATAACAAGTTTTTAATTTAATTGAATTTTCTATTGTTTTTACATTTTGCTGTCACTGTGATCTTTACTTTTACTTTCTTCTACCTAATTTTAGGTTCACTTTTCCTTCATAGTTTTTTTTTTTTTTTGATACTAGGGATTGAACTCAGGACCTTGAACTTGCAAGGCAGGTAGCAGCACCTCTGAGCTAAAGCCCTGGCCCTCCGTCATAGCTTTTTAACGTGAAAAATGAGGCCATTGTAATTTATTTATTTGCAGTTGCTAAATTGTTTTCCTAATTTTTCTTTAGCAATACTTTCTTTCTTTCTTCCTTTCTCTCTCTCTCTCCCTTTCTTTCTTTCTTTCTTTCTTTTTTTTTTCTTTTCTTTCTTTCTTTCTTTCTTTCTTTCTTTCTTTCTTTCTTTCTTTCTTTCTTTCTTTCTTTCTTTCTTTCTTTCTTTCTTTCTTTCTTTCTTTCTTTCTTTCCTTCTTTCTTTCGTCCTGGGGATTGAACTCAGGGCCTTGCTCTTGCAAAGCAGGTGGCGGAACCACTGAGCTAAATCCCCGGCCCAATATACTTTAAATTTTCATAGTTAAAAAGTTTATATTTGGTTTAAATTGCTTTGTAATGCCCTTTTAAATTTTATATGACCAGTGTATTATTTAGAAACATGACACTCTTCACTCCTACATTCAAATATTTGAAGTTTTTTGAGAATACTTACATAATTTATTTTTCATTTAAATCCTTTGTGGTCAGAGAACCTTGCATGACTAGTATTTTTAAAAAATTATTGATATTTATCTTATGACTCAGAGTTCATTGATGTTATGTCTCTTGTGCTTCAGAAAAAGAACACATTCCCTGCTTGGTAGAGTGTTCTCTAGATGCTAATTCAGTGAAAGGGCTAATTGTGATGTTTCTGATTTCTATTACCTCGCTGATTTTCTATCTACACATCTCATCAAGCTCAAATGATGATGGATATCTGCTACATGCTTCTTACAGTTGAAGTTTAGTTTCTAAATCCATAAATATCTAGGGCTGTCATGTCTTATTGTTGAATTGATGCTTTTGCCATTATAAAATAGTCTTGTTACATAAAATATATCTATATTTATGTAAATACATCATTTACTTGTGTGATTGTCCTTTCTGATATTCTTCATTTAGTTGTATTGACCTACCTTTTAAAATCTGATATCATTGTTTTTTCTGCTTGAAAAATTTCCTTTAATGTATTTTATAATAAGATGTGATGAATTCTTTAGGTATTGCATGTTTGAAAAAGTCCACATTTTGCTTTGTAGCGGTATTTTCACTGGCTTAAGAATTATCTTTTGGCTTTTTCTCTTTTTAGTGTTTAATGGATTATCATTGTCTTAGTTTGTATTCTTTTTATTTTTCTGATGAGAAACCTGTCATCTTTATCTCTATTTATATGAATGTTTTCTGCCTCTGACTCCTTTGAAAAATCATTTTATTAGTTGTTCAGAGAATTTGTCTAGATATGACTTCACATAGTTTTCTTTGTTTCTCATTCTTTTCATTTGTTGAGATTTTTCCATCTGCTTGTTTATAATTTTTGTAACTGTTGGAAAATATTTGGTCTTTGTTTCTTCAAACAAGTTTTTGATTCTCCTTATCTAGTTCAATGTATGTTTTACTGCTTAAAATTGCCTTACAGTTTATTTATTCTTTTCTTTCTTTTTGTGAGTCTGTTTTTCTCTGTGTTAAATTTTGGATAATTTTATTACTATACCTTTAAATTCATTGATTTTTTTCCCCTTAATGTCTGACCTAGCATTGCAACTTTCAAAACACCCACTTCCCAGTGTATTTTCAATTCAGACAAATTTTCCTCTCTAGATGTTGTTTTTTCTTTTTTTAAATCCCTCCTATTTCTTGAGTTTAGGGAAGATAGTCAATCTTCTTCAAGCTTCTTCAACATAACAAGTAGAATTATGGCCAGTGCCTTCGTGTCTGGTCTCTTGACCGTACCGTCTGTGGTCCTGCAGATTCCAGTCCCAGTCACTGAGCATTACTATCATGACAGGTTGCATTTTGCTTCTTTGTAAGTCTTGTGATTTTTCAATGGATGTCTGGTCTTGCGAAAGTTACGTTTTAGGATACTTTTCAATTTCTGAGAATATTCTTGAGCTTTACATGGGGATACAGTCATTTGTAAACCGATTGTTCCTCTGAGTCTGGCTTTAAATTTTGTTAGGTGAAACCATTAAAGATTTGCCAGGAATGGAGTTTTCTATGCATAGAAGGAAAACTCCTGTTCACACTGTGTACCACAATGATTCTGAGATCTCCCCCCACAGCTGTGGGGACGGGAACCTCCGCAGCCTGTGACCCTGAACACTGCTTCCCCACTTTTTCTCAGGTGATCCCCACCGCTGTGCCCTCTCCATCCTCCCCGCCACAATCTGCAAAGCCCAAGTTCCTTGGCCGCCCCAGACCCAGCTCTGGCTTCGGCCCACTGCCAGGCACCACCTGGATCATCAAATGGAAACGTACTCCTTGCTGATGTCTCAAAGAATCATCAAGCTCCTCTCCGCTTCCACTGTCTAATATCTACTGTTTGCAAAGCCTTCCTTTTGTAGATTGTGTCTATAGTTTTAGGTGTTTCTGGTAGAGCAGTCTGGTCATTGTTTTTCTGTCCTGGATGGAAGTGAAGTGTCTCTTCTCTTTTAACGGCTTCATCTGTTCCACAGTATTGCTATGTCACTAGTTATTTAATTAAGCACTGATTTAAGAGCCTTAACCTCATGTTAATACTATAAAATGATAAGCAACACGGAAATAAACATTGTTTTATGTTTCTCTTTTAAAGTTTCATAGAATGAAAATTTCTTTTTTTAGCTGAGAAAACAAATAGAAATATTTTTCAAACATGTCTAGTTTTAAAAGCTCCAAGTTAGGTCCAAATTTTTAAAAATGGCGTATCAAGGCAAGTATATTAAGAACAATGGCTATCTTTTTGCTACAATTCTGAAGCAGGAGAAGGATATAACAAATAGACTAAAGAATGAATACTACCATTTGCTAAATGGTTTTTAAAAAGTCATTCATTGTTTCATTTAAAATATTTTATTTAGTTCAAATTATTTGCATCAATACATACCCTGTATTTGTTGAAAAAGGCATAGTATGGGCAATCTAGTATAGTTACTACATTTTACATTTACAGGTTTTATGAGTTTTTGTTTTAATTTTTTTCATTTAAACAAATGAAAGGTTACTCCTAAACATATTCAATGCCGTAACAGTATGACTACTGAACTTATTTTATTTATGCTTGATATTGCAGTATTAACTGGTCCTGCACTAACATTTGACACTGAAGGTTAATGGAAATAATAAACAATGAATTTGGAGAAGGAGATTTTTCACTACAGTTAAAAATGTTTATACTTATTGGAAAATCTCAGAGTAGACATTGTATAAGTCAACATCATATGTGAATCCCTTATTTGCCTAAAGATATTTAAGGGAGGAAGAAAGTTTTCTTCTGTGACTACAGCACCCACATTTATTGAAGCGAAAGCAGCCCTTCCATAGTGTGATAGCATCATCGATGCAAACTTTTAGTTAAATATTAGCACTTGAGAAACAGAATGAAGTGATAAAGCACTGGGGCAGCAGCAGGTTAAAGCGATTATCCCATTCAGCGGGTGTGCATTTCTTTCCCTAGAAGAATACTGCAAGATTTAGGAAGGTGAAAATGGGGAAAGGATACTACTGCTGTGAATCACACTTTATGAAAAAGGAAATTTTCACAGCTGTGTGCTTCTTAATTAATGAACATGCTAATAGGAATGTGCGACCAGGCCTGCCCGTTGCTTGTATTCCAGGCTAACAGCGCCTTTTTTGGGCGGCTCAGGAGTCCAAAGCAGTACACCGATGAGCCTTACACCACGGACAGATGAGGGGTTTGTGAGGTCTTTAGATTTTTCAATTTGGCGAAGTTGTGGAGGAGGGCAGTCTTAAGAAACAATGTAATACAAAATTTAGAACACTGAATTTATTTATAAAAGGGATAGTTGTTTAAAATAAAAACATTGCAAAATGCTTAAAAATTGACAAATAACGTTAAGCATGAAGAACACACAATCTGGAATTCATATGCGTTAAGAAATAATTCGCTGCTGGTCACTCCTCAGTTATCTCTGACTCCCATTTTGATGAATACTTTTTTCAGTGGCTGCTTTTTCCACCTATAAATACTGAATTGTTCCTGCACCATTACTGGAAGAGATTTAACTCCCTTGGGTAAACTTCTCGAGTCTTCCGAGTCCTCGTCGTGGCCGCAGGAGCACACTAGGGGCCGCAGGGGTTGGATCTGCAGCCCTGGCCACGTGCTGTGCTCCCAGCGCTGCCACACGAGAACTGCACCTTCATAGAGGGCTCTGAAGTCAAAGGCCAATCGGTCAAACTCGGTCTTCTTTTTCAAGTCAGTTTAACCCTCCATGGTCCATGGCCTTTCCAAAAGCATATTTTCATTCATCTTTTCAATTTCTAGGGAAAATATGCTTGGATTTAGATTGGTATTCCATGGACTCCAGAGATGAGTGTGGGGAGAGCCTCTGAACAGCATGCATCTTGTGATGCATAAAGACAGATTACCTCTTCAGTTACTTAGGCATCTAATTGCTCTCAGCAGTATTTTATAGCTTAACACACAAGCTCTGTATTTCCTTTTGTTAAGTTTAATTCTAGGAGCTGGTGCTGTAGCTTAGCTATACAGGGCTTACCTAGCACACCCAGGGCCCTGAGTTCTATCGCAGCACCACACACACCTGCACACAATCTCTAAATATTTTTATGGCACGCTGAAATTTTATTTTCAAATGTTCCTTGACAGTATATTGAAATTTGAAATGTGTTTTTCTACTAAACTTTATATCCTACAACATTAGTTCGAGTGATACTATTTTTTGCGGACTCATCAGGCCTTTCAAAGCGTGAAAACATCTGTGAATGATGACAGTTTGCCTCTTTCCACATCTTTTTGCCTTGAATTATACTTTTCGTTCTTTCATTGACTAGGAATCCAATAGGTTGCTCAGCAGGAGAGGCTGGAGGACACAGGCTTCCCTTTCACTTGGTCTTCAAAGCGAGCAGCCAACATTTCACTTTTCGATACCTCAGTTGTACCATTTTGTAACATTATGGTCATAGCTGGTGTGGTGATGTAGGGCGAAACCTGGTGGGAGAGGTGTTCTCTGAGGATGGCCTGGGCAGGGTGTGCAGATCCCCTTTCTGCCCCATCACTCTGCTTCCTGCTGCCTGGCCAGGAGCCAGCGGACCACGGAGTGAAACCTCTTTACACTGTAGGCTAAAGTATACCTTTTCTTCTGTAACTTGTGGGTCAGGTATTTTGTCCTCGGGGCAAGAAAGTAACTGAAATAGTAAATTATGCTCCTTATCACTTTTGAAGAAGTTTCCTTCTGTTCCAAGTTTTCTGAGGTTTTATTGGAAACTTATTTTTGTCAAGTGCCAGTTTTCATCTATTAAGATTGTGATTTTTTGGGGAGACTCAATCTGGTAAATGTGTCAATAGATGATCACATACCAATCTTCCCATTATGCGTTTGACTTGATATAACATGATATATAATCTTTATATATTGTTTAATTTTATTTATATTTATGGAGATGCATTTTCTAGCGAAATTTGAAGTGTAAATTATTTTCTTGTACTTCTCTTGCATTAATAACGAGAACTACTAGCCTCATAGAATTAGTAAACGAGTTGATAACTCTTTCTTTGTCCTCTGTTCTGAAAGATTTTATATAGAATTAGTACAGGTATTGGATTTGCTACATGGTCTAAAGAGTTTTTGTTTGATATTTGAGTTAGGAAGTTTTAAATTATGATTTTATTTCACTGGCTAGAGAGCTATTTAAAGCTTTTATTTCTTCTTTAGTTAATTTTATGATTTGTATGTTTCAATAAATTTCTCCTTTTAATCTACATTGGTGGATTTTTGGCACAGCTTGCTTATAATATTCCATTATTATTTATTTTATATAAATATGGTCCTATCTGTTCCTTATTTCTCAGTTTTTGGAGGTCTGTTATAGATAATTCTGGTCTTCCTTTTCTTTTCCTCCTTTGGGATTGAGATCATACCAGGGCCTTCACAGTGAACTAGACTTCCAGCCTTTTAAATTTTTATTTTGTTTTTTGAGACAGGATATTGCTGAGCTGCTCAGGCTGGGCTCCAACCTGCAGTCCTTCAGCTGCAGCCTCTCAGAGTGCTGGGAGTTCAGGCACGTGCTGCCATGCCCTCGTGTGCCATGCATGCCTCCGCATTTGGGGGTGTTTCTTTAGACACTGGAATATGCATGTGTGCTCTGCTGTAGACTACATTAAAATCTTATCACTGCATACAGGCTTGAAGTCACCAACAATATATTTTCAAATGTTAGATATTTTACTTCTAAATTTTCTATAAAACATTTTATTATTATTTTTAATGTAAATGGCTAATTTTCTTTAGGAAGACAACTGAAAATTTCAGATATTTACTGACCAATTTACCTTTTCCTTTATTATACTGCCAAGTTTTTATCTGGTATTGTTTCGTTAAACAAAATTCTTTCAGTGATGTTTTTGTAGTGCAAATTAATTCTTTCATGTTTTTAATCGATTTCATGAGATACATTTTGAACAATGAAACTGATTCAAGGCATGGTGAGTCTATTGTTCTCTGTGGGCTCCTTGCAGATGGGCATGCGCACACTGCTGTGAGGAAGAGAAAATGATGGGAATACGTGAAGAAGTGCGACTAAACCAATTTACACTGTTTTATCTTTTGACTTTATTATTAAAAGTTTTAAACATATACAAAATCCAGATGTGTGTAGAGATATGTTTTCAAGGGTACACACTGAAGCTTTATTTTTAACAGGAAAAAAGAAACGAAGTTATTTATTAAATGACTGTACACTGTCATTATTTCATGATGAAATAATTCTTAGCTATTAAAATTTACATTGCAGAATACATTTGTAGAATTGAGAAAATGCTAAGGAAGATGTAGTAAAATATAAAATAACATAAAATGTGATTTTTGCCTACATAGAAAAATAAGACAACCATCAAATTTGTACAGTGGTGCTTTTCTCATATTTTTAAACATTCGCTAACTTTTCTTCCCCCTTTTATAATTAGACAAGAATCATAAAATATCACTTCAAGAATGAATTATCAAGGTCAGCTGGAAACATTAAATATACCATCAAATGAAAATTACTACGAAAGAGCTCTTCTGACCTCTGGAGTCTCAGTAGTTCTCTAGGGTGCGGATGTCTGTCCTGCCTACAGGCCAGCAATGAAACCATCCAATTTGTGCTTCCTCTTTTCTCTTCCCTGCCTAATGAGCAGTGCAAAAAGGAGAAAAGTTAAGCTGTGAAAGACATAGAAGCCACATGGTATAATACTGAATTTTAAGAAGTCAATTATAAGTGGAAGTGCCATTAAATTTTACAGCACTAATGAAAAGATTGGTTTATATCTTTGAAAGTTCCCAAAATGTTTTGAAAGTAGTGTTTTGTGTTGTTCAAATATGTTTTGATCCTTTTTACTAGAAAACTGGGAACTAGAAATTGTTGGCTTGGTGACCAGGATGGAGTTTTTTTGGCTTGAGGCTTGTTGGCCTGTCAGGGATGTGGTAATGAATAGGATTAGGGTACATTCCATACACCACTGTAATTTCTATTTTTATCTATGCCCATGTGCATTAGCTCAAGAAGGAATGTGCTACTGTGCATTTTATGGCTGTGTGGTATTATGGCAAATTGGGATTTAGATTTTGTGACAACAGGCTAATTGCCCACTCTATTCCTTTGGTGAAATAAGGCCTACTTAAGGACTTACACATGCTTGAAAGAGAGCTGTCCAGGGTGCTTATTTTACCTGTCTGTATTTGAGATGTTCTAATGCTAAAATGTTACTCAGCACTTGATGGTTGCTGGCCAAAGGAGGTATGACCAAATTGCTAATTAATTAATGATGTTACTTCTGTTCTTACTTAGAACAAACTAGAAACATTCATATTAGAACTAGAAGGGAATTTATAGGAAAATTTAAACACAATGATTGTGGGAGTGTGTGTGTGTGTTTACATTCCCAATGTTTGTTGTGACTGTTACCTGTGGCAATGAATATTGTCAAAATATTATTTTCAATTGTAGAATGCATTGTCTTCAAAGAGAAGCCCCTTTTGTCTTCATCACCCAATGAATTGCTGATGAACTCTCCATTCTTATGCCCAGAAAAATAAAACAGCACTGTGTCAGTTATTAGAAATAGCTTTATAAAACTAAGTGTCAGGGATTGAACCACAAGGTCAAAAAAGTAATTTCTTAAACAACATCTTGTTTTCAACTCTGGATTCTCTGTGCCATATAAATGACTATTTTTGAACTCTTGCCTGCTGGAGAATTTTAATGAAGTTGTAACCTATCTTCGGATGCTATATATTTAACTACATTTGGTTTCCCTATATTTCACCTCACTCTAAATACGATTTCCTTTGTAATATTTATGTACGCTTCTGATATATATTAAATTTGTTGGGGAAATTAGTTTACATATATAACTACAAAACAATAATAAAAGCAAAATTACCATAAGAAATTACCTGGTCTCTCTTCATATCAGTCTCCTCACCTTCCTAATGTGGCTGGTTATTGAGGTGGAGCTATGAATTAGGCCACTGAGGTGAAAGTCCACTTTGGAGACAGGGAAGTGGGCAGAGATGAGAATGTGTTTGCCTTTCTTTGGGGACACAGCCAGGAAATACCCTGGAGTTTCACTTCCCTTGGTTACTTGCTGTTGAGTGGAGAACCAACCTGAAAGTGCTCTGAGCATAGGTAACTTACCAAGGGCTCCTCAACGCTGGTGTTTTACACCACCAACTTCGTGTATAAAAATAATATCAAAATGCTAATGGAGTAATAGTTTTGCAGAATTATAAAGATAAAAGAGAAACTGTTTAAGAGCATCATTACAATCCTTCATCATGGAGATTTCATGACGTAGCTGGTCTACTTCTCAGTGAAGCATTTTGATAAGATTCCTGTGCATTCTGAAGGTTAAAAGGTTTCATTCTGAGTTGGGCAGTGTCACTAGTAGAGTTTGTAGCTAGGGACTGGGATCAATGGTGATCTACCCAGGTGCTTGGAGCAGTGGCACTATTTTCCACATTCAAAATTGTTTGATTTGCTAGAAAAAGAAAGCTGACCTAAGAGTGGAGGGGTAGCATTAGCCAAGCCGAAAAGCATGGGGAGGGGATTCTGCGAGGTGGTAAGGGGAGAGATTCCATCAAAATCAGTCTGCTGAGGGAAGAAGCAAATAACAACAGAAAGACAACCAAACAACTTCAGCTGTCTTAAACAAGGCAGCCTCAGGTCAAACTGGACACACACTTTTCTCTGTGTTGTCTTGGAAAAGTCTGAAGTACTTGTCAACAACAAAAAACTTGAGATCACTTAGAGTTCTGGTTTTCTAGGACCTGAGAGCGGTGCATGATCTCTGGACCCAGGCCAGGGGGCCGCCACCTTCTCTGGGAGCGCGGGCCTGGCACATGGCTGCAGTCCTGTGTGGAAGGGACAGAAGTAAGGGACAGACAGCAGCTGCCCTCACAGGTGAGAGCTCCTGGGGGAGGCCACAGCTTTGAACACTGGGAATCAAGGGTGTGATCTTGGGCACGCAGGAGTAAGTCACCGTGCAAACCCCAGGACCAGGAGGTGCGCAGCCCAGCCACGTGTGCCCGAGGACAAGACACTGCCTTCACCAGCTCACTGAACAAGGAAAGTGAAAATCAATGTATTGGACATCAAATTACATGAATCAGATAAAGACAGCAATGTTCAAGGAAAGCTTCAAGAGGAAGTGGAGTTTAATGGAGCAGAAGTTAATGAATATGAAATGAAGAAAAGGCAGAAATGAAATATTTAAGTGGTGATTGTTACCAAGTCGTTTTAATTGTTCGTCTCTGCACATGCAGACACTCAAACGTCTCACCAAGTGTAGGTATCACGCCCTGAGCTTTTGCTGTGGTGCTGGAGGGCTGAGGAGTCAGTTCCCACCACAAAGCCCTGAATGTTTGCTGCCCTCACAGAATTTCACTACAATTCCTACTGCACTATTTGGAACTTCAACTTCTAAACAAAATACATTTTACTTGTTCCTTTATTTACGTACTTATTTTAAAATTCGTACTTCTGTTAGGCCTATTAGAAGAAAGACACACTTTTACCTATCACTAGAAGTTAGAAGCCAAGAGTCTCATCTCGTTCAAAACTATTTATGGAATGAAAGCGTGATTTGTACCCAAGGCTGCTTTTGCCTGTAGGCAGCTGTTTTCTTTCACAAGCTGAAGTTTATTTTTGAATATTTGCTTTGTTTCCGTAGTGTGATGGATTGATACTGTATACATGCTTTACAGAAAAACTTTAAAAAAGTATACAAATTCAGATTTCTCAAAGAAGATAATTTCATTATAATAAAATTCATGATTGTGTAACTATAGGGTATACACTAAGGCGTAATTATATTTACAAGTGATTTCAAAAGTCTGGCTAATGATCTTTCGATGGTCCCCAGGAATGAAAAATATTGCCGTTTTCTCTCTGATTAGTACAGTAAGAGTGGCACCAGGCGGCAGGTGGAGGGTTTATGTTTAATATCGTCTTTAATCTGTAGGACGGCTTTATGGTTCGCATTTGCAGACTGACCCTTCCTGCTCAGACTCGCACCTGATGGAATCCAGGCCCTGGGTACCCCTCATGCTCAGCCACTGCTCCCGACCCCGAGGCAGAGCCTTCGGAAACACTGCGCAGTGCACCCCCAACCCTTCATCTTTCCCTTGAAAATACTTAGCTGAGACCTTCTTATCTTTCCCTTCATTTTGTCAGGCTGTCACTGGTGCTGTGAGTGGTGCGTGCGTCCAGATTTGGTTTCTTGGGCCCCTTCTAATTCTTCTACCACCAAAGCCACCTGGCACCACCCAGCAGCCTCTGACTGACTCATGACTCATGACATGCATTTCAAAACAGGAAAAGCCCGGTTTAAGAAGTGCCAACGACCTATAATTAACCTTCTCATCCTTCCCTTGAGAATTTCCCTTTTATTACCCTGATTTTTATCTGAAGGAATTTTTACTATTTCTAATTTTAGTGTGTACTTTCACATGAGTCCATTTTAAGGAAAATATGCTCTAAGTTTATTTGGTCTCTTTGAATTTTCTTTTAGTTTTTTTTTTTGTTTGATTTCCTGAAAGGAGTTGTGATTGTTCTTTTCCTTGACATTAGCTTTAGTTTGCAATAAAACTTAAAACATCTTACTCAGAATGTATAACTTGGAAACTATAATTGCACATATTTGTAGTGTGACAGTTGGTTGTATGTGTACAATAATCAACCTTTCCGTCTCCTTAAACACTTATTATTTCTTTGCATTCCACACCTACAAACTCTGGTCTTCCAGGTCTTGTAAACACATCTGTTCTCATGAACTCCAGCCGCCTGGCACTGTGCCCTGGAACTGGCTCTTGAACCGACCTTGCCTGGCTCCTCCGAGAGCCTCCTCCTCTCTCCTCCCGCTTTCCCACCCAGGCCCTAGGAATCTCTGTTCTCTCTTCTGAGAGATCAACTTTCTCAGGAGTGAAAACGCAGGGTTCCAATACTACAATTTTCTTTTTCTTCATTCCTTACGCATATGCTACTTCTTCTTTCCTCTTGTTCTGAGATATCTCCACATCCCTTGCTATTGTGGCTAGATTATTTGGGTTTAGATCCTTCCGGACATCTATCTCCTGCTTCTCTTCTTCCCCTCTCTGTTCGAGTCCTCTTCCTCCTCCTCCTCCTCTGCTTTCCTTTGTTTTTCCTGTCTTTCACATTTATGCCTCCACTGATGTTTTTCTCCTTTCTACTGCAGCAGGACTCCAGCATCCTATTAGATGAGTTAAGAAAAACGTGGGAAAGGAGTAGGATCTGGAAAACTCATCTCAACAGCCATGTTTTTCTCTGTTCTTATTTTCTCCTATGTTGTAATGATCACGCCAATTATTTTTGATAGAAGGTAGTTTTAAGTTGATATTCAAACACATGACAATGTATTACACGGTAGATTTAATCAAGCTCACATCTGTTTAAGTTACAAAAAATTATAGAAAGAAAGACAAAAGTGTACTTCACGTAGAATATCTTTCTCTTTTTCTATTGAATTGTGAGGATGCTATGGGCACAATCATATTTTAAAATAAAGCCTTTGCTCTTTGCTTTCTTCCTGGTGCAGGGTGATTTCTGGGATGATCTATTCCAGGAGGGTCTTGGCTGTTACCAGCCAGTGACATCCACTGTGACTTTGCTGTTTTAGTGTTGTTTAACAATAAACAGATGCAAGTGGAAGGTGGGGAGCAGTTTTGTACCAGCACCCTTACTCTGCAAGTGGACGGAAGGAGACGGAGTCTTCACCGGCGTGGAATTGTCAGGGTGGCTCAGTCTGAGTCTCTACTGTGTGTGTTGCTGCCTGCAGCAGCCCGGTGCGTGGACCCCAGGTGCCTCATTAGTACCAGAGCCTCCAGCTCCTTGCATGTTTCTGCCCAGCGCTGTGTCAGCAGCGGAGCTGCTGTGGGCACAAACCTGTGTGCACAGCTCAGAGAGGAAGCATGAGCCATGTGGGAGAGTGACAGACACGGGTGGGGCTGGACACTGCTCAGCAGTCTGTGAGGAGGTAAGGAAATACTCATAATAATAATAATAACAGCAGCTCTGGTGATGATCAAAATAACACCCACTCAATGCCCGCTCTCTCTTTTTAAGGATCAACATGTGACACTAACAATAACAATTACTAAAAACTAATGTCATGCATACATAAACTAGGATTTTTACTGTCCTTTATATCTATCTTCTTAGTTAGACTTTGCAAAAATCATGTGGAATTTTTATGAAAAAAGTCGTTATGCCTAAATAACTTGCCAGTTTGCCTTAGGCCACAGAGTAGGAACGCATATATGAGATAAGTTTCATGTCTGTCTGACTCCAGAGCCTAAATCTCCCAACTCCTCAGTGTTTGTGCTGCACTCCAGCTGTCGAGCACCACATGCCAAACACAGTGTGTGACTTTCCCTTCTAAAACCGTGAGATCCCCATGGTGCCGTGTATTTTAATATTTGAGCAAGATAAAATGGATAAATTAGATGAGTGAGAAAGGAGGAAAATACTGCAAGTCAGGAGCATATTGTCTAAATTCCTTCCCAGGAGCCCTTTCCACAATCTTGGGCAAAAGACATGTACACAAGTCACACAGACGAAACTCTGTTTCCTGTTTGTTTGAAACTTAATGCTTGGCATCTGTCTGCATTGTACTAAGAAACTCCGTCCCAAGAGTTTGAACTCTATCAGTTCTATTACTTGGTCGCCTTTTAGGATATCACAGTGTTTGTCATCTAAGAAACTAATTACTGTTACAATTGCTAGTAGGAAAGCAAAAGTTAGAAAATTACATAGAAGCAATGTAATGAGGAAATAAACAACTCAGGAAAGGATAATCAATTTTCTGCACCAGGAGGGCAAATGTTTCCCTATACACAAGACTTCCTTTGTCTTATTCTGCGTGCTAGAAGTACTCTGACACACTTGGTCAGCTTTTGTTGTTCCGTCTAAAGCGTTTTTGCCTAGAACTTGTGTGAAGCAATAATAGTTTTAAGTTCATTTTCAAAAAAGTAATTAAACTTTATCATTTCTTGTTGTGGCAACAAATCAAGCAACAAATAGAGGGCAAAGGCCACAAATACACTTTTAATTCAATATAGTATAAAATTAGCATCTTGTGCACAAGGACTGTGCTGGTAAAATGCATGAAATTAATCATGTTTGAACAACAAAACAAACAGAAACCTAGAGGAAACTTTTCTAGTTTGACTAGGTACAGACATGCAGGACATTCTTTAAAATAGTCACTGTCATGCTGTTTGTAGTCATTTTAGACGGATTGCTAAATATTTGACAAAGATACACTCTTTAAATACTTTAACCCAGGATAATTTGCCTCCTAAAATATTTCACAAATTCATAACTATATTGGTCCAGAGTGTGTAGAGAGAAAGAGGATGCGGTGTGTGTTAAAAAGAACACCTATGAAAGCCGCTCAGCTGGAGGGGTTTCTTCATCTGACAGATGCAGAGGGACATCTGCCCTGTCACTAGGACCTGTTCCTGGGCGACAGCGCTGAGGCTGAGAGTTAGAGGCCCAGGTCCTCGTGGAATGAGAGGCCATGCCCTAGGTACAGCATCAGTGCGTGCACTTTATTACTGATAGGGCATTATGATGGATTTGGGGATTCCCAGTTAAAACAGAACATGGAGGAATTGAGTTTAAATTCCTTCCATTGTCAATCTGTGTGAATTTCCAACTTTTACGAACAGAAGACACATATGTATCATACACACATTAAGCAGAGAGCACTATAAAGTTCTTATCTGGTAACACTCCCAATGTACATCATGTATTTTAACTTCTGTAGTTATTTGAAACTATTTTTATTTTATAAAAAGAGTAGTGCATAGAGGTTTGTTAAAAATGAAATGGAAAGATGTCAAGGGCACACAGGCTTATGCCCTACGTAGGGAGAAATTTGCTCCACCTTCCACTGGTAGTCAGTCATGTTGGGGACAATTACTTGAAATATGCCTGCCATGTTTATTTGAATTTTTATTATTATTTGTTTAAAGATATTAATCATTCCTCCAAGCAGCTATCATTCTACAGGTCTGGTTCAGTATTTCACTTTAATCATATTCCCTGTAATAAGCTTGCAGCAGGCTAAAAAAACATCTCAAAACTCCCCCAAAATTTATGATTTCTCCTGGAAAATCTGAAGACAGAGCCAGGGAAATGAATATTTGGTCTAACTTTAGAAAAAGAGTACAGCACCTGGCTTTAGCTTTACTTTCAGAGAAGTTCTAGACCCCTGCAAACCCGACAGCTCAGACTGTGTTCTCCCACCGCAGCATCCTCTCCTCTCAGAAGCCAGCAGCAGTTGGCTGGACACTGCCCGTCTAGGAGAAGGTCACCCTATTCTCCCCAACTGGAGCCTGGGACTCTCAACGCCTCGCCTCGCCTTCAGGGCCTTACGGTGTCTTCCACGGAGCAGGGATTGAATATCTTGCCTTTCAGCCCAAGATCCACTGCTCTTCTGGTCTTTCCTTGGATATACACTGAGTTTATTTTTCATTTCTCACCGTCCCAGATTGTTCTGGAAAAAGTAGTGTGTCCTTGTTCTTTGGAAAGGGGAAAGAAAAAGTGGGAGGGAGTGGAGATTATAAAAAAAGACCCAGAGAAAACACTTTAAAATACTCACAGTATTTCTTAACACAATTATGGATGATTTAAAAATATATTTTTGCTTTTCTATATTTTTATAAGGTTTTCACAATAGATGTGATTTTCATCTAGAGAAAAATTACTAAATTGAAAGTATTCTGAGAAAATTTAAAGGTAGTTTCAGGCACCTTTTATCTGAAGATTAAGGGCATAAACTTATTATAGATCATTGCTATCCAAAGAAATCTGTGATTGATATTTGTAATTTGTTATTATTCCATTTTATTAGTACATGTATGCAGTACATAGTGATTGCATTCATCATAGGGAATTGGGAAATGTACTTAATATATTTTAATCTTCCTGGTAGACTTATTAATTAGGTAACAGGAAACATGCGAAATTGATTTTTAAGCATATAGTTTGGTGCTATCCCACTTGCCTATTTTTGATCTTCTTGCCTATATTTTTAGCCTCATAAAAACTCATGACCAGATCAATATCAAGATCCTGTTTCCTTTACCATTTGTTTGCTCCTACTGGTCAGTCTCCTGGCCAGTCTGAAATCCATTTTAAGTTGGGAGTACCATGTGCTGAATCGCACTTTTCAGCGTGGGTGTCCAATTTTCTGGCCTGAGGCTGAAGAGACTCCTCTCTGTGCTGCACGGTCCCGCACCCTTCATGGAGATGGGCTGGCTTTCTTCTGGCTCTCCTGTCACTCGGTCACCTGTCCGTCTGTCTGTCTGCTAGTGCCGTACCGTGTGGGTTATTGTAGCTCTAACCTACTTCGAAACCAGGAGTTTTGGTTGTTTTTCCATGATTAAGATTGTTTGGCTATGCAGGGTCTTTTGTGGTTCCACATGAATGTGAGGTCTTTTTTTTTCTGTTTTTGTAAAGAATATCTTCAAAATTTTAGTAGAGATTGCAGTGAATCTGTAGATTACTTTAAGGGGCATGAAGCAAAAAAGCAATTCACAGAGTGAAGAGATAGTTTATGTAATAGGATAAATATTTGTAATCAAGTTCTCTGACAAGGGTTTGGCATCTGAAATGTATGAGGAACTCAATAGCAGAAAGACAAATAACTAAAAATAATTGAATGTCAATTTTCTCATTAGGATCTTATGTACTATTATAGTTTATTCACACCAGAGAAACTATTCCGTATTTACACCTGTGTGACTTATGTATTTCACTTAGGAGTATATCCTCAATATGTATCCCTTTTCCTATGAGTGAATCTAATTTCTCATTCTTTATGGCTGAGTAGTATTGGAGCTAAACATGTAGGGAAAGTGGGAAGGGTAGGGGAAAGGTAATAAGGGAAAAGAAAAAATAGGAAAAAATGAAAAAAATGGAAATAGAGTGTTTTGAAATGGGGAGGGGAGGAAGGGGTAAAGGGAGGGCAGGGACAAGGGGAAAAAAGGAGAACCAAGACCTGTCATGTAAAGGTACAAGATCCCAATAATGAATGTAACTGTACTGTATACCTAAAATGTACCAATAAACTCCATGAGGAAAAAAAATAAAAATAATTGCATGAAGGACCTGTGTTGGCATTTCTCCAGAGAAGACACACAAGTGGCCAGTAGGTGTAGGAACAGGTCCCCAAACCTTCTAGTAATCAGGAAAGTGCAGATCGGGACCACAGTGTGGTGGTGCCTCACACCTATTAGGGTGGTTTCTATTAAAGCAGAGAGTTCTGGGCAGCAGGAAAAACCATTTGCACAAGTAAGCCAGCACAGCTGTATAGAAAACATCACGGAACTCTTCACAACGTTTCAAACAGAACTACCACATAACCTGGCAATCTCACTCTGGACTTTGTACTGAAAAGAAAGGGAGTCAGACCTCAGAATATGTCCATCCCCTATGTTCCCTGCGACATTTTTCATGGTAGCCGAGATATGGAAATGATTTAAGGGTCTAGGCATAAATGAGTGGATAGCACAGATTTTTATTCAGCCTTGAGAAGGTGATCCTGCAGCTTGTGACAGCGTAAATGAGCCAAAAAGACACTGTGCTGTGAGAAATAAGCCGGACACAGAAAGACACGTAATGCATGATCTCATTTATCCATGGAATACAGAAAAGTCAGGTCCATGGGAGCAGGGGTCAGGAGTGGCTTGCAGGGGAGGGAGGAGACTGGGAGACACTAGGTAAGAGCGCAGAGTCTCCGTCGGTAGGGTGGGTGTGCTCTGGAGCCTGTGTGCAGCGTGTTGTGGTAGTTATGCTGTCCTGCATGCCTGTGGTTTTCTGAGTTGTTCATGTGTGTTCTCACCACAGGTACATGCAGAATCTCAGGTGGGAGAGGTGATGGAAACACTAATTAGCCAGACAGTGGCAATGCCACAACACAGGCGGCAGACAGCATCAGGGTGGACCACTTGCTCTTATCAGTTGATTCAGTTAATTTACACCTAAATTAAGTCAAGGAAAACCAATAACAACTAAACCGGACAGAGGATAATCATGTGGGTAGCTGCTTTTTTGTTAGAGAACCCTCCTAGTACATCCTGTTTGCGCTCCTTGTGGGGAATCGGTGCATGTGCATTCTGCGTTTTAATTCCCTTTTTAATGCTCTTCCCTTCCCTTCCCTTCCCTCTTTCTTACTTGTGTGCCTTTTATTTTTTTTCTCTCATCTAACTGCACTTTCTAAAACAGCTGGTTCTATCCTGAATGAGGGTGGTGAGATCAACACACGCAGGGTTTTTGCTTTTGTTTTTCCCTGTTCAGCATGGAGTTGCCTGTGGGCTTGCTATACGGAGCCTGTATCATGCGGAGATGTGGTTGCACTAAGACAGGAAGACAGGGCTGGGAAGGTAGGCTGACCGGGCCTCAGAACACAGGGCAGAACAGTTCTCAGGATCCCGCGTGTGGACTTCTGGCACCAGCGAGCAAGTCCCTGATAGGATGAACTCCTTGTGACGTAAGCCAGGGAAATGTGAGAAGGGCTGAGAGGCGACAGAGATCGTTACAAACGCTGCCCCGGCCTTCTTCGTGATAGGCTGCTGGGCATTCATGTTTTACCATGTGGTTGGCATTTTTGGCATCTACACTCATCAGGGTTATTGGTCTGAGTTTTTGTTTTTAGTTGGATCTTTTGTCAGAGTTTGGTATGATGGTAATGCTGGCTTCACAGAATGAGTGTGCAAGGACTCATTCCATTTCAATACTTGGAAGTAGTTTCACAAGCATTGGGGTTAGTTCTTTAAAAGTTTGGCAAAATTCAGACGTGAAAACGTCCAGTCCTGAGCTTTCTTTGGTTGAAAACTCCTCATTACTAACTCATTTGCATTACTTGTTACTGAACTATTCATGTATTTATTATCTTCTTGGTTCAATATCAGAATGTCACATGTATCCAGAAATTTGCTCATTTATTCTAGAGTTTCCGGTTTGTTATTATATAAATTTTCAAGACAATCTCCAGTGATTTGTAATGCCTCTTTTTTCACCTCTAATTTATTTATTTGGGTCCCCTCCCTCCCTCCTCCCTCCCTTCCTCCATCTTTCCTTCCTTCTATCAGAGTTGTTTAACTAAAGTTTTGGCAATTTTGCTTGTTTTTTCAAAGAATCAACCCTTTGCTTCACCGATCTTCTGTTTCATGTTTTAGATTCTGTCCCCGACCCACCCCTGGCTTTCTTTCTCGCAGCTTCTGCTGGGCAGCCAGTGGTTTCCCAGCCCTGCACGAGCAGCCAGGTGGCAGGGACTCTACTCAGTGTCCTCCAGGGTGCCGAACCAGAGGAACGGACAGCTTTAGTTGCTTCAACTTTGATGTTGGATTTGAAATTCAGGGCCTCTTGATGCAAATTCCCAAGGGACACATACACCTCTTTCTAATGTGTATTAGGAGGAGAAAAAATTTGACTTGCTTATAGCACACCTTAATGCATAGTTCTCTTATTCAAAATCATGTGTGTCAAGGTGTGATCTGCATAGTGTAAAGTCACTCTTCCGTGTACAGCTGGGCGAATCTCATACTCATGTCAACCAACCAACACCACCCCCTGGAGATCGGCAGCAGTCGCCCACCTGTGGCCACCCAGGCCCCACTGTTGGGAAACCGTCTGCCTGCAATCAGCACGTGGCAACTGCCGGTCTCAATTAAGTTCTCATTGCTTTTTAAAACACACGCCCAGGGTGGAACCCTGTGCCTCACACATGCCAGGCAAGTGCTCTTCTACTATCGACATCCCCAGATCAGCTCTTAGGGTCCACTCCAGCCCAGAGCATCACACAAATGAGAGTTCCCCAAGGGGCATCTGGAGCCACCTCCACTTGTCTAAGGTGTTGGTGACGAGCCCGTCCTGCTGTGCAAATCAGAAGCGCATCTCCTCACACGGCAGAGCCTACCCAGGTGGGTGTTTGTCTCGATTGTCGATTTGCCACTTGAAAGACTTTTCTGGCCATTTCCAATTATTGGTGATTGTGAACAAAGACAGTAACCTGTTCACATTCAACTGTGTCAGTGTGCATGTGTCTGCATGTGTGTGAAAACAAGTTTTAATTTTTCCTGGCACATACGTAGGAATATTTAGGAGTAGGTTATATGGTAAATGTATGTTGAAGGTTATAAAAAAAAAACACCTGCAAGTGGTTTTCCAAAGAGCTGTACCAGTTTGCTTTCTAGCTAGCAATACATGAGTTTCAGTTTCTCCATGTTTTCTGAGTAGTTATCATTATTATTATGGTATTATCATTATTTTAAAAGTTTATATATATGTGTATATAATATCACAGATGTTTTACTTTTTTATAAATAATAATGATGAACTTATTAGCATAAGCTAATAATATGCTATCTGTAGCTCATCTTTGGTGAACTAAATATTCACATTTTTTCCACTTTGGTTAAATTGATTTATTATTCAGTTGCCATTCAGAGTACAAGAGTCTTTTGTCAGATACGTGTCTGACTAACCTTTTCTTTAATCCATATTTTATTAATTTCCTAATAGTACTTTTCTAAGACAGGTTTTCATTTTAATATAGTCCAAATTTTTAATTTTATATAGCTCATTTTTCTCTTACCTAAGAAAAAGTGTCTAGTCAGATTTTAAAATCTTCTACTTATTATTTTTACTTATAATTTAGGATTTGGATTAAGTTTTATAACTCATTAAAGCTTATTGTTAAAATATGAGGTATGGTCAATGGCCACTTTTTCTTTGCTTTTTCATGTCATTGTGCAGGTGACCATAATTTTTTGTTAAATGACTTCTCCTGTTGGCCTGGAATGGAGTGAAGCACAACTGCCCTCACCTGTGTGTGCTGGGATACTTCTGCACTGCTGATTCTGCTTTAGAGTGTGTGCCTATTCTTAGGCCAGGGTCACATTGCGTTAAGGTAGGTCTTGAAATAAGGTGATCTCAATATTAGTCCCCAGCTGTCCTTTCCATACATTCTTTTAAAGTACTTTTTATATGTGTTAGATTTAGTTTAAAAATCTGCTTGGAATTTGATTATGATTCCATTGAACTTGCAGATGGATTTGGTGATGAGACATCATCATAATACAGAGTCTTGTAATCCATGAACCTAGTGCATCTCTCTCTACTCTGTTCTTATTTTCTTTCATCAGTGATTTATAGTTTACAAATATTACATATGTTTTAGTTTATTTAACCTACAAATAAGTTTTATTTCTTTTTTTGTTTGTTTGTTTGACACCAGGTTTTGAACTCAGGACCTTGAGCTTGCAAGGCAGGCAGCCGAACCACTGTGCTAAATCCCTGGCCCAATTATCTATATTTCTGATGCTATTATAAATGGAAATAATATTGCAGAATTTTAATTTCCACATGTTTACTGCTAGTAAGTAGAAATGCAATTAAAATTGTTATTGGCCTTGTATCCTGGGAACTTCATAGACTCATTCATATGTTGGCATAGCTTGTTTAAGTTCATTAGTATTTTTTATCTAGACAGTCACATTGTAAATAATGACATTTTTTATTTCTTTTCCAATATGTATGTCTTTTATTTCATTTTCTTATCTTCCTGAATAGAAATACGATGAAATGATGATTAGTGATGGTAGGAGCTATATGCTTGATCTTAGTGGTAGCATTCAATCTGTACCATCAAGTATGAAGTTGTATATATCTTGTTATTTTATCAAGTTAAGGAAGAACCTTTTTAGAACACTGAGAGATTTTGTCATGAAGAAATGCTTAATGTTGAGTGCTATTTCTGTTTCTGTTGAGATAGTCATAATATTTTTATTTTTTATCTTTTTGCGTGGATAACTTTGTTGGTTGAGTTTTTTTAGTCCAACTGTCTTTTATTTCTATGGTAAACCATACAGAATCAAGATATATTTTCAAATATTAAATTCAATTTGTTAAAATCATGTTAAGGAATTTTGTCCTAAGTTTAAGTGAGGTATTGATCTTCAGGTTTTTCGTTCAGTGTGTTTTCTTATTTTATTAGGAAGAAAATCTGGCTCCATAGAATGTTTTGTTGTGTTCTCTCTCACTTTCTGGGAGTTTGCAAAGGTCTTCAAATTCCAAATCTGTAATTGATGGAGGGCTACTTAGGCTACATATTTTTGTTTACATGGGCTTGGGATTATGTGTTTTTCTTGGAGTTTGCCTTTTTAAAGCCATTTTATTAAATATCAGGGCACAAAACTGTAATACATTCTCATTTTTTAACTTACTGGAATATTGTAGGATTCTGTGTTCTCATTTTTCATTCCCAACTTATGTCTTATTTTTTCTTTGGTAATTATAGTTTTAGATAAATAAATCATATTAGTTTTTTAAAAGAATCACATTGAAATTTAATTAACTTTTAATATTTTACTTATTTCTTTATTATTGATTTATTATCTGTTTGTCTTCCCTTCATGTTTGGAATTCATGATGATTATTGCTTTTTAGTGTAAACATGTAATGCTATAAATTTACCTGTTATTTTTACTTCAGTTGTATATCACACATGTTTATATATTGTATTAGATATATAATTTATTTTTTTCATGTTTTGTGATTTTTTATTTGCCTTATAGATTCATTTATATACACTGTTAAATTTCTAGAGACTGATTTTCTATTTACCTTTCCTCTTTCAATCTCAAATATAATTTTATTGTTTTTTTGGATTTATTTGTATTGTTTCAATCTTAAAATTTTTCTAAGACTTTTGTTTTCTAAGATTTTTATTATTTTATTATATGTGGTTTTTATAGGAACACGTGCACATAAATAATTAAATCTTCTGCTGTTGTTGGGAGAGTCATCCCATAAATAATTTGGTCAAGTTTGTTAGGATTTTTCTAGATTTCATATATTCATTTTCTGAAATAATATTTATAATATCAAATATTAATAGACAAGTGTTGAAGTTGCTAAGTCTAATTGTGAACTTACATACTTCTTTGTATCATTTCTGACATCTGGCCAACATCACCACCTATGGCTGGGTGTGGACATCTCAGGCCAATAGTCCCCGCTGCCCCCAGGAGAAGGCAGCACCATGGTTCTCAGTCCTGACCCAGGGCTGAGTTGGTCTTGGTAGGCTGTGAACTCTGACTGAAACCCAGTATTGTGGCATTGGTGGCCAGGGGACTGCCCACCCAATTCTTCCCCTAGCTCTACACAGCACAATATAAGGATGTAATTGTACACTACAGGGAAAAACAAGGAGGTAGGCACAAAATACTGCAGAGGAACTGCTGGTCCCTCCTGTTAAGGCCCAGAGCTAAGAAGACTCCTCTGGTGACCTACTACAGGCTGGAGACTATGGAAGAGGCACCTGGATGTACCATCACACCGAGCAGAAGTTTATTGACATGAACTTCCCCTTTATACACTCCATACTTAATTCTGAGCAACACGCCCACTGTGGATCTAGGATGAGCTGGGGCTTGGGATACCCTTTAGTGCTAACACAATTTACCATCAAAAAGTGTGTGAGAAACCTGGCTATATGGTACTATCTAGTATTAAAACGCAGGTGTGTCTGCAGGCTCACAGAGAATAATCAAGCTATCTAGATACTATCTAGAAAGGCACAGATAGATTCTGAAGACTGAAATAAATATCTGTTTTTCAAGGTGCACATAAAATTGTATGTCAAAAAACACTGGGAATTTTCAGGGAATCATATCCTTACGCAATGAAAAAATTATGGTTCCAAAAACTGACTACATCATTACCTAAATATTACATGTGAAGTCTCAAAAGGAGAATTCAAAAAGGCCATTTTTAAGGAAATTCAGGAAAATCCAGAGAAATGATTTAGAACTCTAACAGATAAGTTTAAAGGAGAAATTAATTAAAATAAATCAAACACAAATCCTTGACCTGAAAAACATACTAAAAAAAAAAAACATGATGAAAGATATCTATGGTAGGTTAGACCAAATGGGATAACAAAGTAGTAAACTCAAAGATGGTCTATTTTAAAATAAAATTTTAAAATGAAGAAAGCGTGCATAAATTTTGGTTAGCAAATATTTACATTAGAGGGTTCAGGAGGGACTTGAGAACACCAGATGGGTAGAAACTGTATTCACAAAGGTATCACCAGAAAACTCCCCAAACCTTGAGAAACAAACATCACAAGTTATCTTCAGATATGACTCCACCAAGGCTACCCCAAGACACATTATAATCAAGCTCTTAAAAGTTAAAAGTTCGCAAAGAACAAAACAAAAGAAACAGTATCACCTAAGGATATCCCAGTTCACCTGACAGTAGACTTCTCAGCAGAACTTTACAGGCTAGAAGAGTTGTATCATAAGTTTTTAATAATAATAATAAGGAGAAAATACTGCCAACCAAGAATACTGTGTCATCAGAGCTGTTCTTTAGATGTGGAGGAGACAAAGACATTTACAAGCAAAGGCTGAGTGAATTTATTACCACTGGACCTGACCTACAGTAAATGTTGAAAGGAGTTCTTCAAACAGGAAGGAAGAGGTACTAATGACTACAGAGATAGTATCAGAAAGCATCTACACAAAAAGTTCTGCTGGGCACCCTAATGTATGCCTGTAATCCCAGCACTCTGGGAGCCTGAGGCAGGAGGATGGGGCTGGAGTGTGGTGGTAGCTGTGGTTCTCTCCATATGCAGGGGCCAACCAGGGTTTGGTGCTGTCCATGTCCTCCGCTCTGTGCCTGGATGGCCCAGCACAAGCTTGAAGGCTGGGTAACTGGGGCTCCAGGACAGAGGCTGCGCAGACATCTCAGTGTGTGCAGTGCCTGCAGAGCCCTGGCCCATGGACCCCAATCAAAAGCCTGGAAACCAGATGGAGGGGGCAAGGAAGGTGGTGCCAAGGACAGTGTGCAGCCTGAGGAAAGCACAGTAACAAGTTTCCAGAGATAAGTCTCAGAGTAGACAGGGTCTTTGTGCAGTTTGTGGGCACAGTGTGGGGACAGGAGGCCAGTGGGGCCTGGGCAGGGTAAGGTCCTAGACAAGATAACGTTGAGTAAATACAAAAACAGAGAGTAGATTTTTAAATACTAAAAAAATTGAAAGTGCTACTTTGATCTGCTAAATTTATAAGGCTTGTTGTGGAATCAGAGGTCCCTGTAGGGGTGAATAGCCCAATGTTAAGGCCTGTGCATATCACATCAAGGAGTTATGCATGATGAAGAAGACTTGCAATCTTCAAGGAAGCAAATATTCACAAAGCCAAGACCCTGAGGAAAGATGCAGCACTCCTTTGATGATTTTAGCTCCTGAGGGGTGGGTGAGAAAGAAGAGCACAGTAGAATTGGGCAGCTGGTTGGCCTGAGATTCTGAAAGTTGGTTCTGTCTACAGTCACTTGGGCCACTTTAAGAAAATTCTAACATCAACTTTGACCCCACATGAAATTAGTAGATTTGGAATGTAGACATGTGCCAGTATTTTTAAAGATTCTCAGGTGATAATGAGGGGCGCAAACTTTGGAAACAGGTGGCCTAGAACCAACATCTACTGTACTCCATTTCCTCAGGTCTCTTTTACATAACAAAACTTTGTCACCAACAAGACATAGAGTGGACTTTGCCTTCTTAAAACTGAGTGCCATTGTCCCAGCCAGGCACTGGAATGCCTGATGCGATTTTAGAAACATACAGTCTTTTCCTTGCTTTTCCCTTCCTTACCTTGGCAGAATACTTACTCTGTTTTGTCTGTCATATATCTTAGCAGAAGATGTGACTCATCTGTGCTGAAATCAGATGACAATTCATGCCAAATCCTTTCACATGGCAGCTCTCCCAGAACACCTAAGCCAGGGGAAAATATTACTGTGAATTCTTACTTTGTTCTTGGATTAGCTGTAGCAATGACCTTACCATTCTTTTTATGAAAGAGAAAAGTGAGAGGAAGGAACTAAAGCTAGGTTATTGATTTTCATGCCCAAATAGCATCCGTGGACCTGTGTTGGCTAAGAAGCCAGGTCTCACCTGAACACTCACTCAAAAGACTCAAATAGGGTCAGGAATATTGTTTCTGGGAGAAAGGTAGTTTCGCTTTGACACTGATAATATTTGCCATAAAGATGCCATATTTCTAAAGAAACAACTGGAGATAAAATTAAGATTTGTGAGTAGGTGCACATACTTTACAAATGTAAGAAATCTGAAGTGTGATCATAACATGTTTAAATTTAAAAAGTTACCTGTGGTAAAGGAAACAGTGTCATTAGCCCCCGTCGGGATACCCTCCACTCCTGTAGCACACTTACCATTCTTGCCACATTCTGAAGCAGTTCTGGAGTCCTCTTTCATGGTTTTATAAGGTGCAATTAAACACAGTGAATGCTGCTGTTGAGTGCCATCCAATAGGAAAGCAGGCTTCTAAAAATATTACAGTGTGTCCTCATCCTCTTATTCACTGGATCTAGTACTACGAAACTTCTGGGTCTTGTCCAAAGTGGAAATGACCATGAAAGGGAAATGTTTTGAATAGATTCAGAATGTCAAGGCAGCCAGGACAGCATAACTAAAGAGATTCATGAAAGTTCTCCATCTGCTTCAGAAAGATGAGATAACTGTGTTTGAAGTTAGGGAGGTATTTGACAGGGATTGGTGGCAATTTAATTTTACTGTAACAATTTCAAAAATGTTAAACACTAACTGTATTTTGTGATAAGTCTTGAGTATATTAGTCCATGTCCATACCAAGAGATATTTACTGTACACCTATGTCTTTAGTAGCCACTGGACACCACGTTCAAAAGACGGAAAATGGTTTCTTTGTGTCTAGAGGTTGCTGTCTACAGCTATGCCATGGTGAACACACCTGATCTGTTTGTGTCTGAGGTAGCAGTACATTTAAGTCAGTTCTGGTTGTAAGAAGGTTTCAATGTATCAGTGAATGAAGACAGTGTTGCAGCATAGCCAGGAAGGGAGAGTACACTCCTTTTGGGAAAGCTGATAGGAGAAATTTGATCTCATTCCATCACAGTATAGGGTAAGTCACTTCTCTTTTATAATTTCCTTCTATTTGTGGGAACAGATGTTAAGCTCGTACTTGAGATGAGACATCTGTAGAGGAGATCAATCTGAGGAACCTGAAGAAGTTTCTATTCATTGAAATGGAAGGGCAGACTGCAAGGAAGGAGAAATCCTGAACAAAGGGTTGAGGGACAGGATCGTGGGTGCTTGCGCATCTGGGACAGTGTCAAGCATAGAACAAGTCTAATGATGGCAGGACTTCAACTGAGATGCAAGACAAGGAAACGTCTCTGAGGCTGTTCACAGTTGCCCATTTTATTGTATGCTCTTGATTTTCTCTTTTAAGTTATCGATTCTGGACGTCATTGACCAAAGTTTGGTCTGTGTAGGACAAAGTGAAGGTTTAAATTCTTTCACTACAATATGAAGGTTTCAGTCCTTTAATTACCATGTGGGTACTTTTTCTTCATAAATATATCTTATATTAAGTCATTTCGGTAAATAATGAATTGAAATTCACTATGACACACAGAGGTCTAAATGAAAACAAGTCTCTTATGTACCAGTTAGTTTTTCTCTACTGTCTACTTGAAATCTTTAAGCATATTTTAGTTTCATATTTTTAGGTTCTGTCTTGTAAAAAGCACAAACTGTGTGTCTTAGATGAAAGCTCACGGTACCCTTAGTTTTGCAAACTTTCTGGGGGATAGCTTGATTCTGGCTCCCTGGTGTAGTGGAAAAGTCATACTGCAGTGGTGCTGGCTCCTTCAGCTGCCCTGGAAACAAACCTGTAGTGCACCAAGTTGAAGAGAGCACCACATGTTCAAAGAAGGCTCAAAGGTTAAGTAGCTTCATTTATACACTGAAAACCCATTTTCATTATCACAAAAACTTCCTCATGTTAACTTGTAAGAAACTCCTTCCTTACCTACGCCTGGCAAACAAAGGTTGTTTTCTGAATTTTATAAATAACCAAAGCTGCAAGAAAAAAATTTATACACATTTAAATTTTTTGGCTGTTCTTGAATTCAGTGTAAATAAAACCATACAGTATGTGCGTTTGTGTCTGATTTCTTCAGCATATGACTTTGAGATTAATTTGGATCCTTGGTTCACCTGTTTCACAGTTGAGTAAAAGCCACTGAATGACCACTCCTGGAGTCCAGTTGTCTGCTGATGGCTATGTGGGCTGCTGTTCTGTCTTGACCGTGGTGAGCGAAGCCGTGTGAAGGCGTGAGCGCAAGCATCTGTATGGGGTGTTTAAAAGCCCATCGACTGGAACATGGGGTGGTGCGGGAGGCTAGGGCTGCTCATTGCTCCCCAGAGTGGTCCCACCAATCCGTGTTCCTAGTGAAAGCTTCTGTGGCTTCATTTTCTCACCAAAACTTGGCATTCACCTATTACAAGTCTGTCATGCAAGTGGATCTCTTTTAATCTACATCTAGTGCAGATTTCTCTTATCTCATGATATCAAACACCTTTTGTATCTTACTGATTATTTATGTAATCCGTGCTTGTTAAATGCGCATTGAAATGTTGCCCAAATATACCGTGTTGCTTCTTTTATCATGAAGTAGAACTATTGCTTATTACCTTCTGGGTAAAGTTCTTTACTAAATATTCATACAGAGAATATTGAGAATTTTGTTCCAGCACAAGGGTTGCTTTACTTTTTATTTTAATGCTATCTTTCAAAGATCACAAAGTTTTAAATTTTATGAAGTGTAATTTCTCAATATTTTCTTTTAATGGATCTGAATTTTTTTCTGTTTTAAGAAATCTTTAATGTGACTTTTTTCTCTCATTTTCTTCAGGCTGGGATCCATTTCAATTTGATTTTTGCATACGGTGGGTAGTGGTGCTGAGGTTCATTTTCCCCATATAGATATTAAAATTTTCCAGTATGATTTGTTCAAAGACTATTTTTATCTATTGGTGTAACTTAGAAACTTTATTAAACATCAATATACTATAAAAATGTTGTTCAATTTTTGGATTTTCTATTCAGTTCCATTAATCTATTTGACTATCCTTACACTGATGTCATAGTGATGACTATATCTAAGTTATTTCCATTTGGATTTATTTATTATGCAAATGCAAATATATTCCATTTTTCCATTAAGTTCTCTTCCTAGGTTACTTGTACCACATTTTCACAAATTTTGAAGTCAGCCAGTCATGTCTGCTGTGAACTGGATGGCGATTCTATTTATCCACAGGTTCACTTAGAGGCAACTGAGGTGTAAACTGACCACATTTCCTAATATATCTTAAGTTTTCAGACAATTCCTTCCATTAGATTTTTTTGAAAAAATTTGATTTCCCAACTGTTCCTTGGTAGCGTACTGGATATATTTAACTTCTGCATATGGTACTTGCATCTCGCCATCTTAGAAAAATCACTCATGGGCCACAGTAGCTTTTCTTGCCAAGTACTCGTCTACAGTCGACTTGTGATTTCTGTAAGTTTTTGATTTCAAGATGATGCTGGCATCAGGGATGATGACTTTTTCTGGTTCCATTTCCTGAGCCATTTCTGTGTTATTTCTGCCTGCACTGTGTGCTAAGCTTTTCGCAGAAAGCCGTGGTGACGGCTCTGACCACACCTAGCCAACGCTACACTTGTCTTTGTTACTGATGTTCCTCTGACATTTCTTCTTAGGTGCAAAGGTATTATTTAAAATTTTGTGACTTAATTTTATTTGAAGATTTAAAACAAATATTTGTTAATGATTTCTACTTTTATAGCGTGGTCACCCTTCATTTTAAATTTCATGAGATTCCCCTTTTGTCCCCAAGTGGCCTTTCACGCTGGCCCCTTATGCTTGGACACGCTGTGTGCCGCGATGGGTGTCCTGGGGAGCCAACCTGCTTCTGTGCTGGCGTCCTGCAGATCCTGGCTGACTTTTATGTCTGCCTTCTCATCAGTGTATGAGAGTGGGTCCCTGAGGCTTACAACTGATATCTTTGTACTCTGCTCACATTGTATTCAGTTCCTGGCTCGGGTACTGAGGAATTCTTGTTAGTGTCATATTCATTTAGCATCATGTCTTATTGAACTGAACCTTTGTAATAAAAGGTTTTTGTATAACCCTGATGAAAATCTTGTTTTGTGGGTACATTTTTCTGAAAACATAGTCACTTAAGCTTTAGTATTACTAGGGGTTGTGTAATATATTTGTTTCCATTATTTTGTTATTAATTTGAAT
This sequence comes from Fukomys damarensis, assembly GCF_012274545.1. Classification (NCBI taxonomy): domain Eukaryota; kingdom Metazoa; phylum Chordata; class Mammalia; order Rodentia; family Bathyergidae; genus Fukomys; species Fukomys damarensis. The sequence goes on from NW_022900916.1 coordinate 858,061, forward strand.
TTCTATTTTTAATTCAATTTCTTATAGAAAAGATATAGCTGACTTTCTTATGCAATATAAGAATTTTTGCCTTTTCTTTGGAATGTGGGACATTTATATTTAATGGGATTATTGATATGGTTGTATTTAAATCTAGAGTCTGGCAAGTTGTTTTCATTTTTTCTATTTGTTTTTTGTTTCTATTTTGTCCACCTTTCCTGTCTTGCTTGGATTTGAATATATTTTAGGATTACATTTTATCTGCTGAAATAATTTTATCTTTTAAAAAATAGTGGCTGCATGGGGTTTGCAGTATGACATTTTAACTTACCATACTCAACTTTTAAATAGTATTTTATTACTTCTAAAGAATGTGAGAAACTTTAACAGTACAGTCTGATTTTTTCAGTCTTGTCTTTGAGCTATTGCTGTCTTAGTTTTATTTTCACGTAAGCTATCTGTTCTGTAGTATATGGGGTTTGTGTTTGCTCATTGTAGTCAGTTATTTTCTAAGAAAGATGGGGACATTAAAAATATGTACACATAGAATGAAATATCCCTTTGACATCAATCTTCCTTTTCCTGGTAAGCTTTTGTGAATATCTGGTCCTCTTCATTGTTATTTCTTCACTAATTTCCAAACTTTTATTGAACATAAAGCAGTTGAGAGAGTTACTTGGTAGATTAAATTATGTGGGATGTGCAAAAGAGTATCTGCAATCATTGAATAGCAGCTTACTGATATTCTGAATGCAAGGGCTTTTTATATATAAATTTATAATTTGGTAACAAAAAGAAAGACAAATTATGTTTTACCATGTTAACTATCCATTTACTATTCATGGTCTAACTTTAAGTCCTTCTAGGGAAAACAAACTTTTATTGCACTTGCTTTAAGTTTGGTAGAAGTATTTCAAGATTAGACATTGAAAATCTCTGAAATAGAATCACTGAAGAAAGATACTGTTTCCACTCAGACAGCTGGCAAGGCTGTGGTTATTTTTCATGAAGTAGATAGAGTTTAAGCAGTTAGGCTCTCAGCTCGAGAGCTGACTTCATTTCCGAGTTTACTCCTTTCTAATGGGGTCTGTGTGTCCCTTTGTTCCCAACAGAAATATGTGGGTGTGGAATCATTTCATACTGCACAACTCTCAGAGAATAAAAGTGCTAATTTTAGATGAGTCTGGGACAACTTTTGATAGGGAGAGAAAATGTGAGGACATGAAATGTGAAAAACATCTGAAAAACATACTCAAAACTTTCTGAGTCGGGTTATTTATGTAGAGTCTAAAACACATAGTGCCTTTTATTTCTCTAGATAACTTCAGCTTATTTTGTTTAGTAATGTCTAGCAGTTGTGAAAAATGTAAAAATTAGCTGGACATTAGCACTATGAATCTTATTAAATTCTTTGACCCCACACAAGCAGAAAAAACCAGGAAGGTAAAATACTTGCCTGACAAATGCAAGGCCTAGCATTGGAATTCATTTTGGTCCTTTTCATTTACACCAGAAGTAAGAAATCTCTTTTCAGTAAGAACGAGATGTCATTTTGTGCTTCTGTTTTAAAGCTAGTTTAACTCGTCTTTCTCCACTCTCCATGCCCTTGAGAAAGGGGTTGATGCAGGGAGTTCCCCTGCTGAGCCCTGGAGGCCCCACCCCTGCCTCACTTCCGGGCCAGCAGATCCTGCAGCCCTGACTCCAGACTCCATCCAGCAGGTCTCCATTAAGCGCCCCTTTCTCACCACTTGGGTCTGAGCCATCGTCTTTCTTCCCTGATTCCCGCAGTGCTCCTGTGAGTGGCTCCTGCTGCTGTGTCCTGTTCGCCTGATATTCACTTGAAATTTTACGATGGATCCTGTCGGTCCTTCCTTATTTCAGAGTGAGGCTTAATGCTGACTGAGCACTGGGGCTGGGTTCCCCTCTGGCATCCTCTGCGGGTTGTTCTCCCCCGTCCACCTGCTCCAGGTACAGGGGCTGTCCCCATCTTCCTCCTCTGTCCTAGGAGCTCTCCAGGTCTGTTCCCTCTTCTTGGAGAGTTCTCTCCCACATAGGTATAGGGAGCCTTGCCTCACCTCCTTTAGGGGTTACTTAATGTTGCTCTCTCTGGGTCCACTTTTGTCACTGTGCACAACATTATAACCCATATCCCAATCTTGTCCAGGTAGTTTTTTTTTCTATAGTGCATGTTGCTTCCTGATGTACACTACAGTTTATTTTCCCGTGTTGATTAGTTCTATGCCTGTATCACAGAATGTCACCCCAAAGAGAAGAGCTTCCAGTTTCAATCCACGATCTCTCTGCTATCCAGGAAAGGTTGGGGACACAGCATAGCATAAGACCAAGTAACACTTCCTGGGTGAGTAGTAAGTGCTGTGGTGGAGGGAAGTGTGGGAGGCCAGGTGCGGGAAGGAGGCTGGAAAGCAGGCAGAGGGGGAAACCTGGTTAAATCCTGAAATGTGCAGAGTGATTCCAAAATACATCTACATAGTTTATGCCAGGAGGGATGTCACTGCAGCTGCTGAAAAGCACAGGGCCTCGAAGGGCCATGAACTAAGGCAGGTCTGGAAGGACATCCTTCTTTTCAGATGATCAGGTAAATACTTTGCTTAAAAGAAGCACTAAATTCTTCTTGGCCCTCACTGAACAGAGAAGGAAGGGAAAAATCTCCCTATGTTCAGCTTGAATTATTGCCGACAGCACATCTTATTTCTAAGAGACTTTACTATTTCCTTTTAAAGGAAGGCAAAAGCTTACTTTATGAGAGCCAGGAAGAATTTAGTCATTTTAGTGCTTTTGAGTGATAAGGTTGTAGGAACACAGGCACTCCCCTGACAACTGAGTAGATTTTGTGAGGAGAAAAACGCATACAAATAAATGCAATTTATTCTTCGCTATCACAAGATGCATCACGGGATGCCATTTCAGGGAATGACTGAGGTGAGGTCAGGATCTGCTCCCGGAGGCAAATCGTGTTCTCACTTGATGTTCCCAGGAGCCATTCGAAGAAGTAACACCATCAGCTAGGTAATCGACCCTGGGAAGAAAAGCTGGGCACCCTGCATCTTCTCATCCAAAAGATGCTTTTCCTTAAAAGAAAGAAATGTTTAGTGAAACCATACTGACTTGAGCTGGCCCTGAAATGCTCATTTTAAAACATATGTCTTAAATCTGGTGCCTCTAAAATGAAAAAAAAAAAAACTTCTTTAAAATAACTTTGTTATTAATTAAAACATTTCATGCAGAAAAGGTATAATATTATTTGGCAATGAGCCAAGAGATTGATTAGCAATTGAAAATATATCCTTTTAAGATCATGGTACACAGTATATTTAATTATTTTGTTTTTTGGTACTGACAGTCAAACTTGGGTCCTTTTGCTTGAGAGGCAGGCAGTGGAACCACTGAGCTAAATTCCCAACCTGATACACAGTGTATTTAATATTGTTATTCTCTAATAAAAAATAATAAAATTAGCTTTTATAGAATGGCTTTTATATTTTCTTTACTAATATATACTTGCATTACTTTAAAATAAAAATATTAAAAACACCAAAAAAGAAAGAAAAAATCTTAGAAAAACATAGTGCAGTGTGGTATTGTCAGTTACTTGTGTTTATATATCATTTATTAGTCTGAGCGAACAATGATCCTACTCACAATGCATCAGAGCAACATTTCAACACTTATTACTCAATAATTTGCATTCAAATTTGCATACATTACTAGGAATACATTTTTTAAACATAGAAATGGAAAATATTTCCCTTTTATTTCTCCCAATTTACGGCAATTCTCAGGTAAGATATTGCCAATAATTTTCCATTGTAATTTTAACAAATTTCCAAAATATGTGAGATGTGCTCCAAATACACCATGAATGTTTAAATATAAACAATAATTGCAGTAAGAATACACTTATCCAATCCCTCTTGCCACTTTCTGAAGAAGCTCTGGAGTTCTTGTTCATGTCTTTACAAGGTGTTGTCAGATGTGGTGAATGCTGCTGCTGAGCACCATCCAGCGGAAGGGCAGCTCATAAAAACGTGGCAGTGCGTCCTCATCCACCTTGTTCACCAGATCTGGCGCTGTGTGACTTCTGTCTCTCCCCCAACATCAGATGACTAAGGTAAACATTTTGAATTGATTCCGGACATAAAGGCAGCCACAACAGTACAACTCAAGACCCCTATGAAAGAGGACTCCAGAACTGCTTCAGAAAGTGGCAAGGACAGTGAGCTAAGTGTGTTTGACGTGAGGGAAGTATTTTGAGGGGTTTAATGGGAATGCCTTCTATTGCAATAAATATTTTAAAGTGTAAATATTTATCATATTTTTCAATCACACCTCTTATGTTATAAAATTCTTTATCTCTCAACCTGTTTTCACTGACTGACTATAAGCACAGACTTTTCAACTTCTTCCACACCTCAAATTTCTATATGTATTTGTTGATTTTCAAAGTTGATTGAAGTTGATTTTAAGATCATCTGACAAGCACTTGGGTTCATAATACATTTTCTCCCATTTTGCAGTGGGTCTGTGTATCCCTCATCTACCCTGAATCCTGGTAATAGATGCTACCTTGGGGCCCTGAATTTTTAAGAACACCAAACTAAGAAAATGCTTTACCAAACTTCATCTCTCTTTGCCATTCAGATTTCTGCTAAGTGTGAAGAACCCTTTGAAAAGTAGGGCATTGGGACATTTAGCACTTGTCTGAATCCAAGAATGAAGTAAAGTGATTGGAGAGAGTAATGGAAATTTTCTGTATTGATTTCACCTCTTCTATCCCCGAGGTCACATCAGAAAATGTCCAGCTTTGGAATAGTGTGAAAAGAAGAATTTTAAAGGGGTAAATACTAAAAATAGCTCTATTCATATATTTGAATATAGCTGAGACTTGTCAGTTCTTAGTATCGATTTCCAAAAATGTTTTGGATGCTGACTCTGTCAGATGTGACTAGCATGATTTTTGGAATAAAAGCTTTGCCATCACGTTGGATAAAACACACAGAAAAATTTTGTGTAATTTTATTCAGAACTAGTGTGTGCTATCACACAGCTAGGACATATTTTATTGATCGTATGTAAAATATTAGTAAAATATACTCAACAATCTTCAGTTATTTTGGCAGTTATTTAATAGAGTAGTATCTTGGTTCATGAACTTAATTCTTTCCATGATTGTGGAATGAATTCTGTGATCAGAACTGTGGAAAGATTGAATTCATGAACCGAGGTGCCCCTGTGTTTTCTAATTCCTCATAACAGAATTTAAAATTCATGCCAGTTGCTGGATTGCTTAGGTTTTAGCTATGCATCTCTTTCTTTTCATTTAATATTCAAGTGCTATTTGTTCATGATCCTTAAAAATAACGAATGGACTTATTTTTATGGACCTCCTTTAAGTAATCCCCAAAGGCAAACAGAGCTCCAGACTCAATACACATTCAGTAAAGCAGAACCACCTTTTCACCATAACCCTTGCCTCATAAAGAACCGCACCCATTTATTCACATTTGACATTCATTTATTAAACTAGCCAGATGCAGTGTATTGATTTATCTTCCCATAGTTGTAGAAACACATGACTCAGTCCTTTGAGAGCCTCATAACTGGTTCTGACTGGACAGCTTTTCTTAGCTGTCCTGTGCTTTAGCACCTTTTGTGATGCCAGGACTCTGGACGTGCCTGCCCCTCCAGATTTCAGGGTGCTGCTCTGCCCTGTGGCCCTGCTTCTCTGATGTGTGAAAGAGAAGTCATGGATTTTCTCCGTGTTCCATTTTTCCATGCTGTCTGGGTGCCAGTTGGCTGATTTCTTTCTCCTTGTCGTGAGGCTGCTTCTTGCTTCTTTGCCAATTCTTGTGGTTTTCTATTGGAGGCAAGGCCTTGAGGACTCTGCTTCTTTGCCAGCAGCATTTGTATTCCTGCAAGCATTCGTCAGTGTTCCTCTAGGGTCCGGCTCTGTTATGTGGAGGAAACACCAGTTTGCTGTGAATAGACCTGATTATCAGCACTGCAGAGCCAAGTGTATCCGCAGATCGCAGGACTTCCAGTGTGGCTGGTGGAAAGGAGCCCTGTTCCGCCCCGGGTGAGTGGCTGCTTCTCCTCCTCGTGGGATGTGTGCTGGGTCACCGGCCTGCTCATGGGCTGCCGGGGCTGATAGGTCCCGAGCAGCATGAAGAGGGCCCTGGAAGGCCACGCGGTCTCCACAGCAGCCCCTTCGCTCTCTCTCCTGAGAACTACCCTGCCTCCGTCTCCCTGTGGGTCAGACGAGGGTGGTCCCCAGGCTACAGCTGGCCTCCGTCGGTGTGCACAGGGTCACTCTGCAGTGCTAGGTGCTGCAATGCAAAACGAAGCCAAAAATCTGTGCGTTTAAAAATAAAGTAGCATGAATATTTGTGAGTTATAATTTATGGGGAAATGCTATTTAGAGAACTGACTCCAGAAGAGATGAAAATACGTATGTTTGTTATCAGAAGAAAAAGATTTATTTTTTTCTAAAAATTCATTAAAATAATTTTACAGCTTTGGGATTTTGACAAAAACATTTGAACCCTACAAGATACAAATATTTTATTTAATAACAAACCACTTGTAACTGCCAAGGTGTAGGAACCATACAGTGCTTGCCGAGTGTGTCAGATCAAACTGGGCGCCTGCATGGGAATAATGAGAGATGGGATTCGTGGTCATCCGACCCTTTGCTCTGAGTTTCGAGAAGCGAGAAAGTCGCACCACGTAAATACCCTCTCACTCTGCCTCTGGCCTGTGTTGCTCCCAGCAGGCTCCGGCCTCTTTGCTGGTGGGTGGAGAGCTCCTCGCAGGGCTGTCTCGGTGGGAGGAGCGGGCCAGCCGGCGGGCCCTTCCCGCTCTCCAGGGTCCTGCAGGCTGAGTGGGACCGGGCTGAGACACACGCAAACACACACACACACACACACACACACAACACGCACGCACGCACACAGGAATACCAGACTCATTCCACAGAGGTGGTAGTTATTGCATTTTTAAATGGGATTTGGGTTTGGCTTTACATCTGTGTCCTACTGAGATGGTCAAAGAGTTTCAATTCACTTAGGGATCTTTGATATAAGCTAGCCAATCAATGTCTGGTGAAAGGAGAAAACCAGGGAAAGCCCACACCGCTAATGGAAGAACACTGCAGCAACAAGGCTGAGGTCGGTCCTCCCAGGACGCCTGTGTGCGCCATTTGTAGACCTGACTCCAGGCAGAGGAGTGAGGCCCTGCTTCCTCCAGATTCCTGTTAGGGCCTGGCTGAGGGAAGAATGGCATTTATATTCATTTTATATCTACATAATTGACTCTGTGTCCTTGAATTTTCTTCTTTCGATAGCTTAGGACTGGTATATCAGCTTGCAGAGGACAAATCTCATAAAAGATTACCAAATATTAGTTATAGACGTTGTGTTACCTAAAATATGTATTTGAGTCTAAGAACTAACTTTATTTGCAGGGTAAATTAAATCATCATATTTATAGTCATGCTTTTAACATTTACCTTTTTCTGGTGCATTTTCACTTTCAAATAACAGAGATTGGAAAGCTCATTATTCAGCATGGCTGTGAGTGGAGTATTATTCAGCGGGTTGTGATTATTTTCCAGGCTGATGTGCATTGCACAGTGTGTCAGAGACACATGCATGAGAGCTGTGGTGCTGGCAACGAGGGTGGTGCTGGCCCCAGAACATGGCTTGGTTCTTCTCTCTGAGCACGGTGCCTATTCAGGGAGAGAGTGAGGTCTTGCTGAAAGGTGGGCTGATGCATCCAGGAATCGTCAATCCCATTCCGAATTCAAAGGTGGAAGACCCAGGCCAAGTTCCTGCTGTCACTGATAATGGTCTGCATTGCAACTTTATACATATCTTCAGAATTGAGGTATTTTCCTCTTTGTTACAGCACTGGTTCAGCAGGACTTCTTCACGCTTGCTTCACTAGTACTTGGTTTGGTAAAGAACCAAATCTGAAGGAACAGACTTGAAGCACAAACACTGGATCCTAATGCATCTTGCAGAATGAACACAGAAGGGGGTGAACCTTTTTATTAGTATTTATTATCCAGTCCTCAGTGAAATCATTCCCATGAGCTGTGACATGAGCCTCAGGGGGGATACGGTGAACTATGAAAGAAGCAGAAAGGAAGGGGCCGGTGCGAGTGACATTTGTTTTATAACTCTGGGTTAAGAGTTCAGTGTGTTGTTGGTGAGAAAATGGGAAGAAGATTTGAAAAGCATTTCCTTAATTTGAGATCACTACTAAAACCCAGAATGGAAAGTCATTGCTTAGGCATAAATCTGAACCCAAACTTTTAGCTTTGTTCTCTGGACTCCCGGCTCTTCGGTAGAGCGTGTTCTGTGGTCAGACATCAGTGCATCTGAGGGGTGCAGGTTAGGGTTAGACAGCAGTGGGGCCTCTCCATCTCTCCGGAGGATTTGGAGCCTCTGCAGGAGGTGTGGTTAGGGAGAGGGAGAGTGAGAGAAAGGGGAAGCCCTGGATCAGGCTGTGCAGAGCAGAGGGGAGCCCTGCCCTGTGGACCCCTAAAGACAGTCGTTGGCAGCGACTCTGAAGAGAGGGGTCTGAGAGCAGTGTGCATGGGTGTGGTTAAGCTTACACAGGAAAGACTGAGAAGTAAAGCTACGTGAAGGAGAGACCTAAGATGCTCTTCAGAGCCAGGCACGCACCTGCGCCGCAGGCCTGAAGTTCCCTTCTGGACTCACACCGGGAATGTGGGAGCGGGACTGAGGCTCATCAGGGTCGCTCACCACACAGGTTCTTAGCTCTCTGCTGTCTCATCCTGGAGAACACATGAGCTGTTGTGATAAAGACAGGAAGTGGTGCATATTTCTGTTGACACCGAGTGCTCATGAAGATGTCAGATGCCAGCACGATGATTGCTTTCATTGACTTACTTCGGCTGGTGGAGTAGGAAGCATCTGATGCCTTCTAAGGCTTCCATCCCACGTCTAAGTAGTATGCATTTAAGACACCACCTCTGAAACTTAGCCTGTGACTGGGAATAGTCTAACCAGAGGAAGAGCTTTTTCTGTATATCTACTTGGTATGGCATATTACACACTCAAATGACTGAATTATGCAGAACTGAAGTTGCAATGATGAAGTGACTACATTTCCTTGTTCTTTGGAGACTTTAGTTAAACTTTCATAGGAGACAAGATGAGAGACTCCAGCACTTTCAGAATTATTATTCTGAGACTCACAGTAGTTTTCTTTTATAATAAACAATTCCAGCACTGAACCTGTCCCATTTTCTTCTTCTCATTTGCTTCTTAAATTAAGAAAATGATTCTTACTAACAGTTGGGGGAAAAGATGGATGGGATCGTTTAATGCACAGGCCAGAGAGCAAACCAACCACAGTAAAATCATGCTTACATTAAGGTGCCTCTGTAATGAATGCTCAGGTCACACTCATCCTTCTAAAGACCACCTTTGTCAGAGGACACCGGAGCCCATGATGAGCATTAACTGTTTCCCAATTACCCTAGAACAGGAAAGGTATTTGTAATTTCTTGAAGCACTTTTGGACCTTTGAAAGCTGTCCTCTGCACATGCTTAGCGGCTCCTCAGGAAGCATAGTTGTCTTCAGTCTTGGGTCGACAGTTGGACACGTCAATTTGCTTTTCACCACCTGAACTTCCCTGGCCACAGGCTGCATCTGTGATCTTCAGAGCCTTTCTCCTTTGCTGATTTCTGTCTTCAAAATTCTTTCCCCAAGTCCTGGAGAGGTTGGTTTGTCTCTTCTGTGGTCCCATAAAAAGCAAATCCCTGCAAGTCCTCCCAGACACTCCACCTGCTCCCTCACTGCAGTGGTTTGCTGCACTTCATCCACAGCTGTTTATTCAGTGCATACTTTTTGAGTATCTGCAAGGTGTCATCACTGTTGCAGGGCTGAGGACGACACCAGTGAAGAGATGAAGCTCTGCTCTCCCGGAATCTCCATGCCGAACTATCGGCTTTCACTCTCCTCCGAGTCCGTGAGCTCTGTGGGTGCAGGGACCACCTTCCCGGGCTCCAATTTCCAGCCCATTTCCAAGACTACATCCACCAGTGGCCACTTCAGTCATCATTGGATGAAGGATCCCACGACTCCACCTCTCTGCCTTAGCAGAATCGAGTGCTCTCTATTTGTTCTTTAAAAAATATTGACAGCGGACTCTGGAACTGTGTTTGTGACAAGAATGTTAAAGTGTTACCTGCTGATATGTCACAGCTGCTCATTTCTGAGGTACCAGGTGATCTTGCAGCTTAGGTGCACAACGTGAGGTGAGGGTCAGGGTGAGGGCACATCCACCACCTCAAACACTTGTCTCTTCTTTCTGGAGGAATATTCAAAACTCTCCTTTGCACTTGCTTTGAACATACAGTTTATTATTTTCAACTGGAGCCACTACTGTTCTGTAAACACTGGAACTCATTCCTCTCAGTGCAGTTTAGTGCCAACTTCCCCGCTGCCTGCTCCCAGCCTGCAGTACCTGCCACTTGCTCTCCTTGTGTGAGATGCACACTTAGCTCTCACACCTGTGCGAGGATGTGCACATTTGGTTATGCCTCTTCTGTCTCCATCTGTGGTCGCCCACGTTGCATTCTTCGGTGGCTTCTAGTGTTTCACTGTGCCTTTCCTTCACTGCTCACTGCTGAAGGGCACTGATTAGAGTCCATGTCTGGGCCTGTGGATGACGCAGTGGTGAGCATGGGAGCCTGTGGTTTCCCTTCTTCTGGATGAGTATCCAGCGGAGGAATTGCTGGGTCTTACGTGTTCTCCTTTTTAGGGGCCCCTCCCTGTTTTCCATGAGGCTGTACTTGTTTACCTTCCAGCCAGCCACATGTAAAGAGGTGCTGTGCTGTTCCTGCTCGCCACGGCTTGCTGTTTCTCTTTTGCATGACAGCCTCTCTTACTGCAGTGAGAGGAGCCTTCTCTGTAATTTTGATTGTATTTCCCTGACGATCTGGTGGCCATTTGCCTTTAAAGACAGCTGATGTTTGCAAAGGTGCAGTAACATATGAAGTGTGGTCAAAATGTACAGCAAACATCTAAATTTTAAAGCTAATTTACTACAATAAAAGACAGTTCATCATTAACCTGCCTCAAAATATTCCCCTTCCTTCAAACTCACTTCCCCCATCATTCTCCCTAGTTTCCGAAGCAGATCTGGAAGTGTGTCTTGTGTGTCAGTACCTTTACTGTGCTGTGTGACTGCCTTGGTGCCCTAAACTGGCTCATCGCAGTCACCTTTCCCCTCACTTTGTCTCCAGGAAGAGCAGCACCAGCTCTGGACACAGCGTCCTGTTGTTGGATGGTGCCACCTTCCTGCTGCATCCTGGGCTCCTGCCACAGCCATCACTCCACCTGCAGCTGCAGTTATTTGGTGTGATTGGTAATGAGAACGGAGAGATATAAGTGAGAAAGGGCAGTGCTGGCATGAAAACCTACATGATCGCAAAGGCCTGAAAAAGTTATCTTGCTAAGTAAAATGCTTTTGAAGTGTCTGCAGGTTAGAACACTATACAAAACATGGAAATCTATAATTCCACATGCATATGTTTTTCATGAATTCCTGATTTTTTTATTCTACTTGGAAGAAAAACAAATTCAAATCTTAAACTCTGGCTGACCCATGTTGGCCCACCACAGACACAGTGTAGGACTTGCATTCACGACATTCACAACAACTGCGGCTGTCATGGGTGTGGGAAAACTTGCAGGATCAACGCATAGAAGACTGACTGGGAGATACAACCTGCTGATGTGTGTGCTGCTCAGACTTACAGAAAACAAAGTCATTTATCAGGAAAGAAAATTAGATGGGAGTAACTCTAAAATTGAATCAATAGGTCCAAATGAGAAAATGTCACATTTGCTTACAAAAAGAATGGCATAAAATGCAGAGAATGCAGCATCTAGAATCAGAATCAAAGATGAAATCAAAGCAACTGTTTGTATCAATACAGCTTATATTTGAGATGCCTTTTTAAAACAATAAGGAAAACCAGTAAACTTCAGAGCTTTACAAACACAAATCTTTTTGTGGTTACCAGTTTAGTGAAGTTCACAATATTCAGCAGGGATGGATTCTGAATTATTCAAGGAAATGTAAAAATAAAGAAACCACACAAGCAGCCCTGCTCTTTATAAGTGACACCTTCCACAGCTCAAAGTGGAACAAGCACTAGGAGAAGGCACCCTCAGGCTGCTCACCTTGGTCTCCAGTGTGACATTCCTGATTCACCCTACACTTGGAAGAGAACCAGAGTGTTTCAAAAAGTAATGTAGGAAGCATTTTTCCAGTTTTGGAAAAAAAGCCAAGAGTAGAGATCTTGTAAAATCTAAGGTTCATTAAACAGATGTTTATGATGAATCACTAGTTGGATTTCAGTTTCTACTTTAGCTTTTGGTGAACAAAGGTGGAAAATACCATCTGAGAGTGATAGCTCTAACATAAACCTGTTGGCATGAAATAATTCAGATTACAGAGTATCATCAGAGTTTGGGCCAATTAAAAATATCCAAAGCTTACCTGAAGACAATATCGAAAAACACTGTAGCAAATCATCTGGAAAACAAAATTTTTAAAAAACGCAGAATTCTTATATGCACTGACAAAAGAAAATAAAGCTAAATGTAAAGAAACTACAAAGTTAAATCCAGAACCAAAACTTGCTCATGCTTTACTAAAGTTATAGTGTAATCAGATGTTATATTGACTTACACCTGAATAAACCAACAGTATTCTAATGAACAAAGAAATAAATAAAGGAGCTAATAAAAATGTATTTCTTCACCAAAATAAAAGACACTGTCAAATAAGTAAGTTAAATAAATAGTAAGCTAGAATCTCTTGACTATTTAAAAATATTCCTTTCTAATCAAACTTTGCCATATCTGAACACGCACTAATCCAGAGAGTGCTGCTGTTTTCATCACTTTCTTATCCCTGAGATACAGCACTGACATCCACAGTTTAAAGGAGGAGGGCCAGGTATTTACCTCAGTGGCTCTGCCACCTGCCTTACAAGTGCAATGTCCTGAGTTCAATCCCCAGTACCAAAAAGAAAGAAAGAAGGAAAGGGATATTTTGGCTCATGTGTCCACCCTTGGTTGAAAGGCTCCAAAGAAAAGATATGCAGCAGAGGGAAAGCTGCTTACATCATAGCAGCAGGGAAGCAGAGAGAAGGAGAGGAGCTGGGGAGGGAGGCACACCTTCCGGGTTGAGTCCTCAGCTATCTGCCTCCTCAGCCAGGCCCCGACTCCAAAGAGCAGATAAGCTGTAGGCCTGCCACAGCCCAGTCTTTTTCCAAAAAGCACCTACAAGTGCTGCGGCCACTGGGGATGTCAAGATGTAAATGATAGCACTCCATCCCCATTCCTGAAGCACTCATCACATCCACCTCACTATGCAGACTGCAGTCAGTCCACCTCTACAAGTCCCAGTCTTCACAGTTCCAGCCCTGCTCAAAAGCCCACAGTCCAAGTCTCCTCTGAGTCTCAAGGCAAACTCTTGGCTGTGAGCCCCTATAAAAATAAAAAAACAATGTTAAACACTTCCAACCTATAATAGTATGGAATAAACATTTCCATTCTAAAAGGGCAAAGGAAGATAGAAAGGACTGGGGACAAAGCAATAAGAAATTCCAGCAGGGTCAACATTAAGCCCTGCGGCTCTGGGTCCTACACCTAGGGAAAGTTGCAGTGAGATGAGAACTCCAGACAGCTCGGGTGGCCCTGCCCTCCTTCCTCAGTGTGGTACCTCCTCCCACAGGCCCCATGAGCTCTCTCTTGAGTAGCTTCATTCACTCTCTGTGGCTTTCTTCAGATGTTCCACATTTTTAGCTTCTTCAACTTCCTGAGGTCTCTACCTTGCTTTGGCTTCACTCACAGCTTCATGTTTTACCTTCTCTGGGGCACACTTCCTGGCCTCCTAGGCCTTATTCTGAAATCTGGTTGGAAGCCTCACTGACACCACAACTCTTGCATTCTGCATTTCTGCAAAACCAGCAACATGTGGAATACAATAAGATCAGTCACCAGCTGGAGCAGTTTATGGGCCCCATTGAATTATGGCTTCAGAGGCTTTTGGATGATGAGCTAAGATCCAGAAATTTTTTCCCGAATGAGCAGTTCTGTCCAGGGTTCTCTTCTAAGCAATCTCTTACTTTTGCAACTTTGAGCCTGAAAAGTGTGGGGCTTTGCTGGTTCTTGCTGTGCCAGAAAGGCATCTGTCTTACTGTCCTGTTGCAAAGTAGTTGGGTTCTTTATAAAGCTGATTTTTTTTTTCAGCAACCAAGCAACCTCCTCAAGCAACCGTCTTCCCCAGTTGTGCAGATCCTTTCTTTCTGGCAAAAATGAAAACTTTTAAATGACTTTTTGCTCCTGTTTCTCAGTGAGGATCTTGCTAAAAGCAGCAAACAGTAGCCATGCCACAGCCCAAACATTGAGCTACCTTGAAATTTCCCTGTCAGATTACTTAGTTTGCCACATTTAATCCAAGTCTCCTGAAAAGTCTCAAGACACAAGCAAACTTCAGACAAAATTTCAACCAGAGCATAATGCATGTGGTCTTAAATCCACCTGCTAATGGAGGCCTTATTTCCACCTGAAACCTCCTGAGCCTTTACTGTCTGACTTTTCACTGGCATTCTGGTCCTTTGAGCTCTGCAGAATCTCCCATAAAGCTTTTCTTTCTGCATTCTAGGGTGCTTCTCCAGATGGCATCTCCAAACATTTCCAAACTCCTCCTGTGAACATTTCCCCAAACTTCTGGACCACAAAGTCAGATATATTCACAGCAAGAAGCCCACACTTGGTATCAAGTCTGTTTCAGTCACTTTCTCATTGCTGAGAAAATTCTCGACAGCTACCACTTAAGGAGAGAGTGGTTTACTTTGGGTTGAGTTTGAGTCAATGGCTGGTCAGCTGCAAAGGAAAAACAGCATGCAGAGGAGCTTGGTGCAGGACCCGCTGCTCATATCATGGTGATCAAGAAGCAGAGAGAGAAGGGATGAGTGTGGAAGGGAGGTGGACCCTTCAAGGTCTTACCTCTGGCAACCTCCTCTGAGCCAAGCAGGCCAAGGTGGTGGGAGGAGTCTAGATATAACTCACAGCTGGTTTTGAGGTCTTCTGTCTGTGTGGTTTGTAGACAAACTTGACAGCTAAGTAGGATGAAGCTGACTTTATGACATTGTTGAAAACAATGACCCTATGTTGATCACTGCTGGTGCTTTTACTGCATGGATTACAAGGACATAATCACTTGGGAAGAATTGGAAATCTCAGGAGAGATTCTATGGTGATGGCTAACTAAAATGGTAATGTTGAACAAAGGCTATTCTTTCCATTGATCACTGGAGAAAAAGGCAAACAGGTTTTGGGGGTACTGCTATTTATTTTGCTGTGACTGGTTAGAATCTGAAGTCAAATTAAAAAGACTTACAAAGAAATTAGGGAAACAGTCCTTTTCACAATACCATCCAAAAAATGAAATATCTAGGAACCAGTCTAATGAAGGACACAAGACCTCTACATTGAGACCTGCAGCACTCTAAAAAAAGACATCAAAGAGGATGTAAGAAAACGGAAAGACATCCCTTGTTCCTGAGCAGGAGGAACCAATATCGTGAAAAATGGCCATGCTTCCAAAACTGCTATACAGATTCAATGCAATCCCAGTACATTCCAAAAGTATGTTTCACAGAACTAGAGAAAACAATCCAAAAATTCATTTGGAAACAGAAGAGACCTAGAAGAGCAAAAGCTATTCTAGGCAACAGAGACCTGGCAGGAGGGGGTATCAGAATCCCCAACTTGAAACTAGACTATAAAGCCACTGTGATAAAAATAACATGGTACTGGCAAAGAAACAGACCTAAGGATCAGTGGAATAGATTAGGAGATGCAAAAACAACTCCAGACATACTCAGCTACCTCATCTTTGACAAAGGCTCCAACCATCCTCATTGGAGGAAAGGTAGCCTCTTTAATAAGTGGTGTCGGAAAAACTGGATTTCAACTTGTCAAAGATTAAAACTAGACCCCTATCTTTCCTCATGCATTAAACTAAAATCCAAGTGGATTAAAGATCTAAATATTAAAACAGAAGCACTAAACTTGCTGGAAGATAAGTTAGGGAGAACTCTTGAAGATTTCGGCACAGGAAAAGACTATGAACAAATCCTCAGTAGCATGGGAGCTACCAAAGAATCAATAACTGGGATCTCAACTTTTAAAAAAGCTTCTGCACTGCAAGAGAAACCACTAACTGAGCTAAAAGACAATCTACAATGTGGGGAAAAACTTTTAGCAGCTGTTCCTCAGACAAAGGTCTACTATCTAGAAAACATAAAGAACTAAAAAAAAAAATCAACCCCTCAAATATAAAGACTCAAATAAAAAATGGGCATCTCAAATGAACAGACATTTCTCAGACAAAGAAGTGAAAGCAGCAAATAAACATATCAAAAAATGTTCCACATCACTGGACATTCGAGAGATGCAGATGAAAACAACACTGAGATTCCACCTCACCCCACAAAGAATGGCTGCTATCAAGAAATCACACAATAACAAATGTTGGCGGGGTTGTGGGGAGAAAGGAACCCTTCTCCATTGTTCGTGTGAGTGCAGACTCGTGCAACCACTATGGAAATCAATATGGAGATACCTCAGAGAGCTTGGACTGGAGGTTCCATTTGAC
>NW_022900916.1:875360-883190 GCF_012274545.1 Fukomys damarensis
CAAAAAAAAAAAAAAGAAATCAACCAATAGCAAATATGGGGCTGTGGGGAGAAAGGAACCTTTCTCCATTGTTGGTGGGAGTGCAGACTGGTGCAACCATATTGGAAATCAGTATGGAGATACCTCCAACAACTAGAATCAGAAGTCCCATTGGACCCAGCTATTTCCCTACTGGATATCTTTCCAAAAAATTAAAAGAATCATACAACAGCAGTATATGTGCACCCATGTTTATAGTGGCACAGTTTATAATATTGAAAACTTGGAAACAGCCCAGTTGTCCATCACCTGCAGACCAGATAAATAAGATGTGTTTTTTTTAAATAAAATGGAATACTACTCAGACATAACGAATGATAAACTAGAGACATTTATAGCTAAGTGCATCCACATTGAGGCCATACTTTTAAGTGAAATTAATATGACACAAATGTGTAAATATCGAATAGTTTCTCTCTAACGAAAAACTCAAAGTGTAAATAAGGATAAAAATGTATAATTGATATTGTGTAATAGGAAGAAAAGGTCTAAAGGAGTAGGGGAGGTAGAAGGGGTAAGGAAAATTAAGAAGGGAAAAGAAAAATATGAGAAAAGAAAAAAATAAAAGGAAACAAAGTCTTTGTAAATAGGGAAGGGTGGAAGGGGCAAAAGGAGGGTAGGGGAATGGGCAAAAAAAGAACCAAGATACATCATGAAAAGGTGCAAGTTCCCAATGAACTGTACTGTACTGTATACCTAAAATGTACCAATAAACTCAATGAAAAAAAAGACTTACAGTAGTGTTTGCTATATGATATCAAGCACTAAACTGCAAACACAAACTGAAAATGACATCAATCATGGTGTCACTAAAATGAGACAAGTGATGTAGCACTCTGGGCTCAATCCCTCCTTATTTATCCTGCTTTGGTCATTGCAGTGTAGAATGGCAACTGCTCAGCAAGCATTGCAGGCTCATTGGTCAGGCATGGACCTGTGGCCTAGTTGACCCTAATGGAGTGAGGCTCAGAGCTTTGAATCCACAGTTGGGGAAGAGTTGTCTGCCTTCCAGAATGTGTGCTCCGTGAGCAGAGGGACCTGACATTGTCTCAGCCGGCTTATTGTCAGGATTGACACCAGCTTGAAAATTCAATGTAGAAAGATGAGGCGAGAGCAGAGAGACCTGAGGAGCAACGGAGCTTACGGAGGTCAAGGTGTACCTGAAGCCAGCGCAGCTCTGTGCGCTGAGTAACAGGAATGAGAGCACGTGTGGAGGATGCAAATTGTGTTTCCTGTTGTTTGCAAAAATGTCCTCACATGTTAAAGCAACTTTCAAGACACTGAGAGAACTATATGGGGCTGAAGACCAGCAGCCAGAATTTCAGCTTTTCCATTTGGTGGTGGCCTTTAATATTACTCACATACATATGTCTGCCTTTGCTTGTCAGTAGGTTTATAGCTTGAAGATGAATATCACATTGAGTGGAGGTCCCAAGTACACGTGGGCTTTTACACTGGCCTTTCTCATAAGATAAACTCCTTGAAGACAAATGATGAAATGCTGGACATGTATGTTTGAAGAAACTTTATGAACTGGCTACAGTGCCTTCCAGAAAGGCTGCACCAGGTTACTCTCCAATATCAGAGTTTGTACCTTTGTAAGAAACCGGACATATAAAATCTTTAAAAATTCAACATTATTATATAAAAAGACATCTCATTTGTTATTTGTACTCCCAAATAATTTGTTAATAAACTTTTTTGTTTGTTATTTTTTATTAGCTACTTGAATTTCTTCTGCTTTTACAAGACATTTTATTTTATCTGTGTGAGTTTGGAGTTCAAATAGTTTGCAGTTGTTTTCACATACACATTATAGCATGTTTCTTCATTTTTATTTAACCCATTTACTCCACCTTTCGCCTCCCTCTCCAGTTCATCTGTCCCATTTCTCATTCTAGCTGATGAGATTTGTCTTAGCTCATGTTACAGCGTGTGATATGTACATTGGTTTGAATTGTTGGGTTCCTGTACACGGCATGTCTTTATGTTTCCTTTTTCCCCTTCCGCTCTTCCTCACACTTTGTCCTATTCCCTTGGACCACTTCCCTATGGTGAGAAGTCCACCCCTTTCCCTTTCCGCCCATCCTTACCATTCTCTTTCTTCCTGTGCTGCCTCACTCAAATGAGAGATACTAACAATATATTTAAGCTTGTGTGTCTGGTTTATTTCATCCAACATACTTTTCAGGTGTATCCATTTTCCTACTGATGTCTCAAATGTGTCATTCTTTATAGCTATGTAGTATTCCATGATATATGGATACCTCACAGTCTTTATCCAGCCATCTCTTCATGGTTACAAAAGCTGCCTACAGGACTTAGCTATTAGGAAGTGCAGCACCCAGTACTTCCACAGTGCCTTTAGAGGTGACAGAGAGGTAGGGTTTGTTGTAAGAGGAGCCTGTGTCACCAGAGGGCACTGGGCTGAGGAGAGCCTGCTCGATGACAGAGACGGAAACCAATCTCAGGGTACTGCTGCCACCGAAAGCTGGTTACCTTTTTCTGTTTTCTGGCCGGTTGTTCTGTGGACACAGAGAGATTTCACTTCAAAGTAAACTGCTTTCTTCTGCTTGCCAATGCTATTTTCTGCCATACCTTGATCATTTTTTGTTAATGATATTAAATATTTATTGGAGTTACACATAACTGAGAATTATTAGTGATTGACCATAGCTATGAGCCATAAAATATTCATTAGCCAGCTTTAAATTATTTATTGATGTTACAAATGTAGTCACCACAACGGAACAAAAATTTAGCATCTTCCTCTGTAGACAAGGATGAAGTAGAAATGCTCCAGTTCCATTCTTTTTGCTCAGTATGGGAATTGGCAGAAATGGTAAGCTGCCTTTCGTTTCTTCTAATAAGCTGTCATCAGGCAAACGGGATGCCACATGAGACACTTCTAGGTAAAATAATGAGAACAACAGTAGACAATGAAATAGCACCTAACACAATGTGATTCCATGAGCCGGGCACTGTCTTGTCATTTCAGTGTCTCTGTTCCCATTCTCCTTTGGACAACCTCAAGAAGTAGGTATTATTGTTTATCATTTTCTTTTTCTGATGGAAAAATTGAGGCACAGAGAGGTAAGGCCATCTCCCAGGGTCACAAATCTTGAAGGTGATGACACTGGGATTCAAACCTGGGTCGTTGGTGGCAGACCCTAGCCTCAGACGGCTGGAGCACAGCCCACCCCGGTTTTCCTAGTCATCAGCAGATGCAGAAGCCTAGGGCAGCTTTTCCCCAAACCAATCCAAGGGACTCTGACTGAAATGTGGAAGATTCAAATTGTCCATCGGACATCTGAGAAGGAGGCAGTCTTACATCAGCTAAAAAATTCTGATGATAATATTGAGGATTGCGTTGTACGGGGAGAATCTCAGAGGTATTAACCCTATGGTGAATTTGGAGTACTCTGATAAGCAGGTTTAGCAAGAGTGTGGCGGTTGACTTTTGTTGTCTAAATGGTTGGTATATTAAACAATTTACAGGGAGCTAGATCTGTGTGAGTATTTGGGGAATTTCTGAGAAGGATTTTGAAATGATTTTCTGGCTGGAGGTGTAACAATACCAAATTGTTACTATCTTTTAATTTTAATCCTCAGGAAGCTTGTGGAATGACAGTGGCTACCTTTCGTAGCCAAGTCATTTTCAAAGTTATAGGAGACAAAGAAATTTTGGAGCATTCCGATGCTGGTAATGTTTTCAATGACGTCGTTATGCTGGAGAATGGGTGCTCTGAGGAGTAGAAATCTGATACTTAGTTGCCAGTAAAGCCAATGAGAAAGCAGATGGGATGGCAATAAAGGCAGCGATTTGACTTCGCGGGAAGTAATCCATCTCCGGATTTTACGAGATCATGTGGCTGCAACTGCTACTTACATAACCTCCGTCACCAAGTGTGAGATGCTGGCCTGGCTTCCGCTCGGAGCCCAGGCCCGCACCTGGCCTGCCTGCTGCACATCTCCCTGTGCTGGGGGAGACCACTCACTCAGTAAATGATGTCACATATTTCAATTTTTTCGTCTTTTTTAGGGCTTTGACTAACTTTGTAAATTAAAATGATTTTATGTTTTCCTTTAAATGTGTCTTTGTACTACAGGCATTTTTTTTTGTACAAATATCTCCTTTCTCTAAATATTTTGCTTTCGGTAACATACTTTCTAACTTTTTTAGTATGATTACCAGTAGATTGGCGAGTTCGGTTATTCTGACCTTTCCTATGGGTCCATTATCCTAGATTAGAACCACATCATTTTGCAACAGTGTTCCACTAAGTCTCTTGTATCTGCTGTTTTGATGCCATTCGAACTATAGATCCCGAGCCGGAAGAGTGGCGCTCAGCAGTCTCATCTCGATGGCCCTCTGTGGGACTCCTCTTGCTGTCTGGAGCGTGTCCCAAGGAAGACACCCAACCCTTTGTGCTCTGCCTGGACCAGGGCCC
The DNA here is from genome assembly GCF_012274545.1 of Fukomys damarensis. Taxonomy (NCBI): domain Eukaryota; kingdom Metazoa; phylum Chordata; class Mammalia; order Rodentia; family Bathyergidae; genus Fukomys; species Fukomys damarensis. The sequence goes on from NW_022900916.1 coordinate 879,851, forward strand.
TGACCTGTTGGCCCCTTCTTCGAGATCCTCCTCCAGCCAGTTCCCTAAGCTCAGCCTTCCCACAGCCCATCCCCTCTGTGTTCACTGTGTGTGTGTCTGCATGTGTGTGCGTGTTTGTGTGCGTGCACATACCCAGCAGTGCACTCAGCAATTTACTTACTGTGCTTTACATGTTAATTTTTGATTTGGAGTATCTTGGGGGATCTGGAAACAGTTCTTGCGAAAGCACCGCTCCTGGTAAGACAATATGTGAAGTAATCTTTAGTTGGAATGATAATCTGAAGGAATAAATCAACACACCAGAGCCTGACAGGAAAGGAAGTATAAAAATGACTCATTTGCCTGATTCACAGCAGCCCTAGCCAGTAGCTGAGGACTTGTTTCACAGATGGAAGCTTTGACTGAATGTACACGTCTTCCTTTCGAATAACTTGGGACAACATGAGTGCAGAAAAATATCTTTACTTGAGAGATTGGTTGCTAAGGAAATATTCAAGTACAAAGTCTCATCTGAAACAGAGAAGGTGACCTACCACTGACCTCACCTCAGGCCACGGCAAATCCGTTACCTTTCCATCTTCAAGTGGTGCCAAGTCTCACCATGTGGGGCACTGACTGCAGTGCTCCTCCATTCAGGAATCTCCAACGGTCAATTAGACACAAGTGTGATCTCACCAACAGTTTTTGAGAAGCGGGAAGCCTTACTGAGTTTCCCACAATCTATGCCTTTGGTTTGTGATCTCACAAAGTGTGGCTTTCCCTGCCTTTCCTGTGTCTAAGAGCGTGTATGAAACTGTGGTTAATAAGAACATGAAGACAGCTCATCCACTACAGTCTAGTGTCCCACTATAGTGCCCTGTTGGCTGTGTTTTCTTAAAATACTATTGTTTTTTAATCTTTACATTCAGTACATCTAAATAAATCTCATTTGATTCTTTGGTTTTGGGTTGTTTAAATTTTCCACATTTTAAATTATGTTAGCTTTATCTTACATGTTCAACTTTTGATACTATTGTGTTTTAATGAGCACCTAATTTCTTTTTGAAATAAGCATTTTATAAAATAGAAAATAATGCAGAATCACTTTTCATTTTTCTACTTAGCAACAACTCTTAAGCATTCATTTAACATATTCATATGTAGTCTTTCTGCTTTCTTAATCATGTAGGTATTTTTCCATAGTAGATATTTCACTTTATAAGTTTATACAGAAGAATGGATAGAAGTGGATGCTCATTAACTTGGACAGACATAGAAAAAGTATAAAAGGTGATGGAAGTATACAGTGCAGTCACTAAAATTTGTCTTTCTAACATGATGAAACATGGAAGAACACAGAAGAAAAAGAGGAGAAAGACTAGACAATAGGCAGTCAGATGAAGTTGGCCCGCGGTGTTTCTTTGCGTCCTGCAGGACGCCTTTGGCATGCTGCGCTCTGTGTGTGTGCGTCTCACAAAGACTTAAAACCAGCTCTGTGCCAGAGGCTGTTTCTCCTGTAGTCCAAATTTCCTCTTTAATGTGGGGGCTTCACAGTTAGAAGGCAGTGGGTAACATACATAGATTTACATCTCCAAGATGAAAACTATACGTCACACAGTTGCGTAAAACAAATCAGACCAAGCGTTTTAGTGCAGGCTTTGCACACGAGGCTCTGTGGGCAGTGGCTGAGCTGGTGGACCTGGCCTCTCCTGCTCCTCTAGGAAGAAAGGCTCACATCCACCTCCTGTCCCGGTGAAACTGCGCCTCTGTCACAAGCATCTTCCAGGTAAATGGCGGGGCTTCCTATGTCTTGAGAGATTTCTCACGTCTTTCATGACTAAATGGCCTTTATATTGTTTTAACCATAATATTAATTTGGCATATTAAAACAAAAGCACGTGGAAATGACCTGTGTTTTAATTGTAATTGAAGTCTGTTGTGACTTCAGGCTCTCAGCCTTTCAGACAATATTTGTAGGAAGCATTTAAGGTAAGTGTTGTGGTTATTAAAGAGCTGAAGGCCATTTTCACCTCCTTTTCTTACTAATACTTGGTGACAGGGACAATTTGGACATAAAAGAGAAAATTAGCCTCAGGAGCATTCACTCTAAGAACGATCAGAAGAAAGAGCAAACCTGCAGAACTGTGTATTTGTAAATGATGGTAAAACACAAGTGACTGAGCAAAACAGCCGGGTCCAATCCCAGCACACACGTGTGCGCGCACACACACACACACACACACACACGCCCCACACCAGCCAGGGCTGAGCCACTTACACAGCTGCATTGACTGAACTATTTGCAGCTGTACAGTGATGAGCAGCAAGCCTCTTGCTGGTGTCCAAAGACGTCTTTCTTCTGCCCGGGGTCTGAGCGCAGTCAGGAGAACTGCCTGAGCGTCCGGACAGGAAGCAGCCTGAGCGCACCCTGAACTGCTCTGTGTTCAGGTGGGAAAGAGATACATGGTTTAAATGAACAATAAATGACAAAACTGGTTCCTTTGAGGGCAAAATCTAGGTTTTCTTCCTATTGATGAGTAAGAAAAAGAACTAACTTGAAGGAAATTAACAGTGAAAATGTATTTTTAATTTTCATGTTCACCTGCACAGATACCTATGTAAAATTTAGAATAAACCCAGAACACTTATTTCCAGAAAAGTTTAAATTAACCTGTAATCTTTTTAAAAACATACATTTGTTAATTGTTCTTTATTGATGGAAAAATTCCAAAACTCAAGCAGTTCGTTGATCATATTGTGAAACAGAACTGCAGTTTTAGTTAGAATGAACAATTGCCTTCACAAACCCTCGCATTTGCCTGTGGCAAACAAAATAACCATCTCTGTAATGCTGTGGTAAGCATTTCAAACTAATCATTTTAGAATTTGCATTTTATATTTTACACAAAAAGATCTTCATCATTTTCAAAGATGTGGACAGCAGAATGCCTAGAAGTATTTTTTAATATTTAAAATGATTAAATGTGTTTCTTTGGGTAGAATTTGGTTACACTGACTATTTTAAATTGGGTTGAATTAAATCGAATCCTTTCTTAAGATAAAGTGATTCTTAATCCACTCGGAGAAACACTGGTAAATCTCTCTGTAATTAAGTTACCTAAACACGTTCAGGTGAGATTTCTTTTTTTTTCTTTTTTTTTTTTTTTTTTATGATTAAATGTGTCTTTGGGTAGAATTTGGTTACACTGACTATTTTAAATTGGGTTGAATTAAATCGAATCCTTTCTTAAGATAAAGTGATTCTTAATCCACTCGGAGAAACACTGGTAAATCTCTCTGTAATTAAGTTACCCCAACACGTTCAGGTGAGATTTCTTTTTTTTTCTTTTTTTTTTTTTTT
>NW_022900916.1:886383-912019 GCF_012274545.1 Fukomys damarensis
TGTGAGCCAGTATGTGGTCTATTTTGGAGAATGATCCATGTGCAGCCGAAAAGAATGTATATTCTGGTTTTTGGGGGTGGAATACTCTATAAACATCTATTAAGTCCATGTGTTCCAAAGCTTGGTTCAGTTCTATTATTTCATTGTTGATTTTCTGCCTAGTAGATCTGTCAATTTGTGATAGTGGGGTATTTAAATCCCCCACTACAATTGTATTAGTGCTTATTTGGTTTTTCATGTTACTTAATATTTGTTTTATATAGTTGGGGGCATTTATATTTGGTGCATATATGTTTATGATTGTCAGCTCTTCCTCTTGAATTGTTCCCTTTACAAGGATGTAGTTCAGGTGAGATTTCTTTGTGGGCTCTCTACCGCCGCCCGGAGGAAAAGCCCCAAATCCGAGTCACCGCGCTGTCTGTCCGTCCACCCGGTTCCACGTGCTTCATTTGTCCGGTGGATTTCCAGTGCTGGAGGTCCCGGGAGTTGCTGAGGGAGGTGGGTGACAGCTCGGACCGCGCCGGCTGGGCTCAGCAGCTCCAGAATCTGAGCGCTGGGTTCAGTTTTACCGCGTGTGTCCCGCCGTAGGGAGCAGAAAGGCACGCGGCCCATGACACGCGCCGTCCGCTCCCAGTTCCCGCAGCTTCGCACCTCTTCCTTTCCCTGAGGAAGGTGATTTCCCTCCAGGGGAAGCTTTAGATGTGTGCTCTGTTTTATCTAAAAATTAAGTTAATTAAAAGCTCCTGACAACAACTTGTGTCCTTTTGGGGCATATGCTATGTTTTGGTACATGTCCCGGTATGGAATGACTAAATCCTGCTGTTACGAATTTACTGCTTCATGTACTTCCATTTTTGAAATGAAAACATTTAAAATTTACCCTTTTAGCAATTTTGAAATACACCGTCATATCAAGAAAACGTGTATCCAAATAAATTATTGGACAAAGGACCAACAGACATTTCTGCAGGAAGACGTGAGTGCTCCCCAGGCTGCTGTCTGCTCACTGAGAGCAGGGGTGCCTCCCATAGCCACCCCACCCCTGTGGGCCCTCAGGGTGACCATGGACCCCTCACCGGCTGTGGAGGACGGGCAGCCCTGTGCAGTGTGGGGAAGAAACTGCACAGTAGCGGCCCAGAAAAGGAGACAAGGGCTCCTCGCCAAACCTGAAGCACAGGCACTGCAGGGCCCTGCAGGGGTCACAGCTAGGAGCTGCGGGACACGGGGGCCTCAGTGTTGCTCACAGCAGCTGCCCGCAGGAGCGCCAGGCCAGAGCCAGGAACATCGTCTGTTCTTTTCACACTGAGCTACGGACTAGGAGAAGCTTCCTCTGCCATAAGGGCTGGTCTTGCAGTGGGAAGAGAGCTGTAAAGCATTGATGGATGTTGAAGAAAACTCAAGCAGGAAGCAGGGTGGGCATTTTAGCAATATCAGTTCTTCCCTTCCAAGGCACAGGATATCTTTCATTACCTATGTCCTCTTCAGCTTCCATCACCCTCATTTTATAGTTCTCAGTATACAAAACTGGTAAAATTTATGCCTAGATGTTTCATTTTGTTTGATGCTAATGCAAACAGGGTTGTTTTCTGATTTCTTTTTCTGGTCACTCTTTGTATAGAAATGCTTGTAATTTTCTTGTTTATTTTGTATTCTGTACTATATAAATTAAACTCACTTCCCATAAAACTCCAATGAAAAAAAATATATATGCTTACACATATTTCTGATACGTAACACACACATATGCACACACTGGAATGTCATTCAGCCTCACAGAGGAGGGAGAGCCTGTAATTTACCACAAGGTCAGATGGGTCTAAGGTCAGTGTTCAGAATGAAACAAGCCAGGGTCAGGACTAAAATCCCATTTCATGACCATTCTTATTGGAATTAAAACAAATGAGCTCAAATACATAGGAAAGAGGTAGAAGATAAAAGTGTAATCACAGGTGGGCCTCGCAGCAAAAGACACAGAATGGGGAAATGTAGGTCAAAGGGTATGAAGCGGCACACATGGAAAGATTAGAGAACTGAGTTTAAAGACCTGTGACCCGGACAGAGTCAGTGGGATGGGTCCCTGTTGGAGATTCTCATGAGATACGATTTCGGCTGCTCCCTTCATGTACGAATAACTATGTGAAGCAATAAACTGTGCATCTGCTTCAATATCGTAGTCGTGCCCACTGCATATATATTCCATAAGGTCCTGTTATAAACATTTATTTAGAGTAAAGCGAAAACTTCAAACCATGCGCATTCCAGTTTTGGTTTAGCACCGTGTGACTGTTGATGTCACTCTCCGTAGTCTCCGGAAGTCAGTGTTGTGTCTGGAGAATGAAGGACAGGGGCTTGCTCGGTGACGTTAGTCGGTAAGCCTGTGGGGTCACCGTCAGCTGCTCTCTGCCTCTGCTACCCTCGGCCCTGAGTGGTCGTTGTCCGCATCCTAGTAGTCTGGCATTCCCTGACTCCCGCCTTCGGTATTTTTCTTCTCAAATTGGACTTCCACATCAAAAGCAAAATAACCCTCTACCACTTTTAAGAGCATGCTTGAATTGTGTTCCTGGGACACTTATTTCTAGAAGACAGAACTCTGGTCGATTTTGCCAAGCAGAGAGCCCAAGTGGCTTCTTATCACCTCTGGGCTGCGAGCCCTTCGGTGGGTGTCCAGTGTTTCCCAAGCCGACTGGACCCCGTGTCTGTGTGGTGGGCCTTTCTCAGGCACTCCACCACAAGGCGTGGGCCTGCGGGCCCTGCTCCGCCTCTGCTCTCCATTTTCTTCCCAGCTGTCCACACCCAGCAGCCCCAGGGACAGGCTGAGCTCCGCCTCTGTCCTGGCCACACCAGAAGCCCCACCTGACAGGCACTGTCCCTCCTCCTCCATCCTTTACATCTCATGTTTAATTTGTTTGGGAGCGTGTATCCTCGCTGCTGTTTAACGTCCCCTCCCACTCCCTCATCTGCACCCCGGCCCCTCCCACACTCCAGGCTCCTCCACAGTGGGCTTCTGCATGGCAGTAGCTGTTCATCTCACCCTCCCCAGGAGTGGTCTCCAACAAACGCTAAGTGAAGGGATAAACAGCTCAACTGATATTTGCTTACTGGCTGTTAACCCCGAATGAAAGCAAAAGTTACCCTTTGAAGCCTCCAAATCCCACTGTCACCCAAATTAAGATGCTGGAGCCTGGCAGGCTGAATCCACATTACTCCCCTGCTCACCCCTGGGGTGCGGGCACCACTGCAGTCCTGCTGGATGTGGACGCTCCATTTGGAAAGAATGCGCTGGCGTAAGGCCAGTGAGTCCTCCTCTTCAGGGCCCTGCCGCGTCACAGAGATGATGAAGAGCTTTGCCTTCTCTTTCAAGATTTAATTTCAGAATGATCTAAGCTTTACTCTTTCTTTATTTAACAAACACAGGTGATATTTACTATGTATCAGATTTAAGCAATTTAGAGTATTTGTTCACCTAAGGCTTAGGAAAACTCTCCAGGCAGATCGGCCTGCTATCTGCATCTCACAGACGATGACGCGCAGGACTGGAGTGGAGGGGCCGGGACCCGCAGTTCGGCCGCACGGCTCTCCCAGGCTTTGGTCCGCAGCACCCCTGTCATTGTGCTGCAAGCATTAACTCTGTGCCTACGAATCCCTGAGCTGTTCTTAGGCAAAGCCCAACTGTAAAATGGCTCGGGTGCTGTGAGAGAGGGTTTTTACCTTTTAAGTGTAACCAGGGGGCAAGAGTACACATACCCGCGACACTTAGCGGCCCTTAACAGAAGGGGTTTGCCTTTCTCAATGTAATCACGCAGACTGAGTACTGAGAAGGTAAACAGATTTTAAAATGAAGGAGAGCGTTGTGGATCACTTATATTTTTAAAGGAATGTAACTGGAATAGACCGAATCTTAGCCTCGGTGAAATCACAGAGGTGAATCCAATGTCGCAACCTCTTTCCTGAGAGCGATGGAGGAGGCTGTTGGGCAGACGGTGTCTGTGCCCAGGGTCCTGCCCTATGCTAACACAGTCCAGGCCAGGAAGCCTCAGGCCCAGTGAGGAGGAAGAGGAGGAACAGCAGAGGGAGGCGATGCAAGAGGGAGAGAGCTCGCTGCCCTACTGCACATCAGCTGCCTGCTGACCCGTCGTGCTCAGGGGAAGAGAAAGTGCAGGAACGAAACCAAAGAGAGGGATGCACATGTGGGGAGGGGAACAGCAAGAACAAAAGCAGCTACGGCCCCAGGAGCATTCATTTATTTAGTTAGTTCTGAGGATGGAACCCAGGGCCTTTGCATTACGCTACATCCCCAACCATTCATTTCATTTGTAAAATTTAATTTAATTAAAAAATCTTTAAAAAAATTTAAGTGTATTTTAGTTTTTAGTGAGACACGGTCTCACTATGTTTCCCAGGCGGGCCTTGACCTTGTCCTGCTCAGCCTCCCACAGTGCTCAGATCGTAGGCATGAGCCGTGTGCTCTGGTTGCCCTCTCCAGTGGTCACCTTGTGCCCCTGCCAGCCACAGCTCTGCCATGGGGGGTGTGTGGCATCCAGCCAGGGCTGCTGTGTGGGGCTCTCAGTGGCCGCAGTAGGCTGCTGGCAAGGACAGTGCCCTTCTGCTCCCTGGGCCTGGCCTCTTCTGATCTCATCAGAGCCCATCGTAGGCCTTGGGAGATGATTTCCTGGACCGGAGCTGCAGGCACAGCCTCTCTGGGGCCTCTTAGCGTCCACCGCATGGCCACTGGTGAGCCCAGGAGGCAGGGCAAAAGGCAGTCTGTACAGCTCAGAGTGGTGTTCCATCGCTGTCCATGTGTGACTTGTCACAGTGAGCAGGGGGCCCCACCAAGTGACACAGCAGTGAGAACACGGGAGGGTCGCTGGGCTCTTCTGGGTCTGCCCGTTGTCCAGCTGGCCCGAGTCATGTTCCTGATGCCCTCAGGATTCTAACGTGGGGTGTTAGAGTTGAAGTTAATATTTATTAAACCTAGCAAGTCTCAAACCAGAGTGTCAGAAAAGTGTTCAGTCTACTTTTCTCTGTGTCATTTTTAAGCTTTGTCACAATGAGCGAACACAGGAATTTGTCAAGGTGTCTTAAGATTAAAAATAGGATAAGATTATAGAAACTGGGATGTATTATTCTGTGAAGGTGACAGGTTCAGAAAGGCAGAATTATGTGTCTTTTAGTTAGTACAAAGGCATCTTGCACCAAATAATTTCTGGACTAATTTTTGCAAAGACTTAGTATAAATTCAAGTCAATCCTGGGAACAGCCACATTTCCTGTGAGCATGTGGAGAAAATATAATGGAAAGTAATTATTGCTTCAAGGGTGACAGGTCCGTAATAATACTAATTAATATTCATGTAGAATGACTCATATAGGGGAGTTTGGACAAAGTGGGGTATCATTCGCTTCAGGGGGTCACTGATCAATAATTAATTTTTGAGCCCCTGCTGCTGTTAAGACAATGTGGAAATATAAATGAGATCTCTGTATTCTCATGGGTTGCATTCTTTTATTTATATCCAGCGTATTCATCACTGAGCACACAGAACCTACTATGCCTACAGCACTAGCTGCCCTCCCGGCTCTCTTGCTGCTCAATTCCACCCCAGTCCTCTGTTTCATAGCTCACTATTGCAGCACTTTGTTCGTCATCGAAGCAGAGTAGATTTCCCTGCTAATTTCTGTTATGCTCCTCTGACTCCACCCGTGGGCTTTCTCTTTTCTCTTGAAGATGCCCATTCATCTTCAGTCGTCAGAGCAGAAGTCATCTCTGGGCAGTCTTCTCAGCTCACATCAGGCCAGCTGCTGGTCCTCCTTCGTGGTCTCCTAGCCATGTGGACTACTTCCCACATGGTTCGATGCCCTCCTTTTGAAACTCTGAGTACTGCATCTCCCTCTGTTCAAGGTGTTTACTTGGGGCCTCTGTGTACATCTTGGTTACTGGAGACACAGCTGAGAACATATACAGACTCTGCCTTTCTGGGACTCACATTTAGTGGAAAGACACAGATTTTTTTGTTTTTTAAGTTGCTCTCAGGACAAAGAAGGGCAAGGCCACTTCAGGTGGGAGGAGGGCCTGGAGCTGTGTTCTGGAAGAGGGGAGAGTGGGTGTGAGGGCTGTTGGGTGGGGATGGTTGTGATGTCCTGAGGGCCCCAGGAAGGCACAGCAGCTGGAGCGGAGTGGAGGAGGCTGGTGGGAAGGAGGGCTGAGGGAGGAGGGCACGAAGACTTCTGGGGAAGACAGGGGCAGTTTTCAGCCAGGGAAACAGCCAGCACCTGCTATGCACTGTCGGTGCTCTGTGAGTATGTGCTGGGCCTCACAAGGACAAAGGCTTGGGAAGAGCAGCAGCGTCTACTTTTCCACAACTGAAATCAGCACCACAGAAGCAGCTGGTTGGTGGACTGAGGTCTGCAGCCATGAGAGTGGCCTCTGGGTTGATTGTAAAGGCCACGGCACACGTCTGATGCCAGAGTCCCTGAGTAGTATTCTTGTAGTTAGAGCTTCTCAGTGGCTTTGGAAAGCACAGGAAACCCTGACCTAGATTAAGCGTCCCAAAGTGTGGTCGCCAGCCAGCAGTAGTGGGGCCCTGGCAATGCGGTCTTGGCTCCTTCTCCTATCGATGATGGCCACAGTGCCTGCTCAGCCTCAGGGAGGGTCTGGACTCTTCGCTGTGTTCAAAAACCCGGGGAACATTGTCATGAAAGAATAGGCCCCTGGCCTGGCAAAACTGTTGGTGCATTGTGTGGTGGCAGTTGTGGATGCCCAGGTTCTATAATTTGTATGCACTGGCAAGAAAGTGTAAAGTCTCACACTGGAGAGTGTCCTCTGGGGTCAAACATCCCCTCTCCCACTCCAGTGTCCTGTGCAGTCTCTGCTAGCTGCCTGTACTCCAGGATAGACGAGTTTGCTGGGCCAACTCAGCTGCTGGAGGACTGGTGCTTCGAGTGTGAGAAAGGCTGAAAGGAGGAAAACCTCCTGGACCAGGATGAGCTGAGTCAAAGGCAGAACGATGTCCCACTATCTCATAGGATGGTCAACAATGAGTGTAAAATTCAAAAGCACTTAATACGGTTTTAAGATGCTCTGAATATAATATTCCTGTATTATTCAGGGAATATTTTGGAAAATATATTTACTTCCATTTTAGTTATCTGTGCCCCTGAATCTATGAGGTATGACTGAAAAATATGATGTACATTTACAATTAAAAATTATTTATTACAGTAAGAGACACATTATCCTAAATCCTTTTTAAAATACTTCTGGATTCCAACACATATATCCTATCTTCTTGCCACTTTCTGTAGCAGCTCTGGAAGGCCTCTTTCATGTCTTTAGTTGTGCTGTCCTGGTTACCTCACTGACCTGAATCGATTAAAAATGTTTACTTTCATGGCTGTCTTGACTTTGGGAAGAGCCAGAAGCCATGCAGTGCCAGATTCAGTGAACAAGGTGGACGAGGACACTGTCAGGATTTGGGGAGCCTGTCTTCCCATTGAATGAGACTAGACAGTAGTGTTCACTGTTTTTTTAAAAATTTTATTATTGTTGTTTTGTTTTTGTTTTTGTTTTGGAGACAGGGTCTCTCTATGTAGTTCAGGGTATCCTTGAACTCACTATGTAGCCCAGGCTGGCCTGGAACTCCAGGTGATCCTCCTGCCTCAGCCTCCCAAGTCCTGAGATTGCAGGTGTGCACCACCACACCTGATTCACTTTTGTGTTTGTGATCAACTCTTAGATTGCTTAGAATCTGTCTGGTATCAGTCTTGAAAAGATTTCCATAAAGAAAAGCTCATCATTGTTCTTCCTAGAGAAAGTTACATTTTCTTACAGAAAACTCCAATGTTAATATGTACATTGGGGTTTCTCTTTCCTTTCCTCTTATCTGAATAAAGGAAACTGAATTATATATACAGCTCTTTTGGCACTACTGAAAGGCTGGTTTGAGCAATATGCTAATCTTGTTTTAGTGCTCTTATCAGTACGGCAGGTTCATGGAGATTTAAGAATGCAGTACGAAAGTCTTTTGTTGTCCTGCTTACAAAAGTTTTCCCTTCTATAGAAAAACGAGCTTTTTCATAAAGGCTTAACCAGAGGCAATGCTGGATATTGTCTCAAAAGTGCTAGCAATATATCCCTGAAACTCTGGAATGATATTAGTATCCTGGCTGAGTACAGGAGAAAAAGTAATCTATAAAAGTAAGAATAATGCAATTTTAAGAGGAAACTTTCCTAGGACAGAGGATTGCATCCTGCATGCTGACAAAGCACTGTAGAAGTAAGCCACACTGGAGAAGGGCAGATGAAAATGCACTGGAGTGTCTCGGTGTCTGTTGTCTGCGTCTCCACGTGTTGCTGACATATTTGATCAAACATTGGCTGAGATCTGCATCCAATCATCAAAAGCTAGCAGCAGGGTTTCCAAACTAGCAATTTTCCTCTGTGTCATTCAGCCAGCAATGTGCTGCCTTAATTTTTCTCTCTACTCTTTTTAAAAATAAATCTACACCTTACTGGGGAGGTAAATGCATCTTTGCAATATTATATTGTCCTCCTGGGACTCTCAGCCATAAAACAGCGTTTCCTTAAATGTCCAACTTCTCTCTTCTAGTAGTTTCACATCAGAAGCCAAGTTTGGAGTGTGCTTCTCTTCTTCCCGTACTTCCTTTCAACACACCTCACCCAGTGTCTCTTCTGCACCCCTGCGCAGCATGCTTCCTCCCTGAGCGCCCCACCAGTGAGATCATTCCTCACAGTCATTCCTGTTCCAGGATGTGCACTTCAGTGCCTGTTTCATTGTGTTTGCTCTCCCTGGCACTTGTCAGAAGCCCGTACTGGCCCTATTCTGTGGGCTGCTGGGCCACAGTAAACGGGCGCACATGTGTCAGTTTGCTGTGACTCCCCCAGAACCAATAACAGGTAAAGTTTCCTGAAGAAGCCAGTGTACAACTGACTGGAACTGGGGTTACCATGGAATCACCACATTAACTCGTGATTTAAAGTTCCACACCTCTCGGAAGGCCCAGACTCTACACATGTGAAACGCTGGCCCAAGAGTGGTGACGCTCCTCCAGGGACAACCGCTCCCTGTCCTTTCTTTCTTTCATGGGTTATGTGGGTGAAGTGTATCAGGTCTTGCCCCTTGTCAAGTATCACTGAGATTTTACTAAACATTTTTTAATTTAAGGAGTAGTCGCTGGAGGTGGATCCTGTCAAGGCTGCAGACAGAGTCTGTGCAGGGATGAGGGTGTACTCAGGAAGCCCGTTTTCTGCTCAGTAAAGTGGAAAACAATGAAGTGGGCACAAGGAGATAAACAGAGGTCCTAGCAAGGTAACAGAAAACATCAGGACAATTGTTCAGGCCACCTTAGATTAATAGATGGCTGTCAGTGCCCTAAACCACAGCACACTTAAGACCTAAATGTTAAGAGTGAACCTTGAGGAGACCATGAGGCGAAGGACTGGGTCACATCTGTGTGTGGGGAATGGTGAGTGTGTTCCAGGGAGACACAGAGGGCAGGGAAGCTGGGCTGCAGGGAGCGAGATGGGAGGTGCTGGGAGATCCTGAAGGGAGAGGAGGCAGATGCAGGGCGTGGGCCAAGCAGGCCTTTCTCCTACAAACAACCACGGAGACTCAAAGGGGCCTCTGCAAGTTCCTCAGTGATGGTGACAGAAGTCTGGGCAAGGATTTTGTGGAACAGACATCCCAAAGATGTATTTTAGAGGTAGAGTGGGACTGACTACTCAGAGCTGCCATGTCGATGTAACTAAACACAGCACACAAGGTGTTCCTTCTGAAAACCTGGAGGTATTACATTGTGCCAAGATTATCTAAACCTCAAAAGATCGTTTTGGTATTATAGATGCTCAGTGATAGGGTTACCTGGACAAACATGCTTTAGACTCAACATTTCAGCACATGCATAACAAGTTTAATTTTTTGTATTATAGTAAATTACAAATACTGCAGCACAAAAGAAATGATTTTGCCCATACACACAAGTACATTCATGCTTTAGATCTGCCTAGTTTTCAGGAATGGAGGATGTACTCTGACCTGCTATTTTCACCTCCAAAGTCACAGAAATCTGTGCAACATTAAGAATGGTGGCTCAAGGTCACCGAGGTAATCACTTCAAACTTTAGGGGACAGGATGAAGAGGCACCATCTGCAGGGCTATGGGAATGGGTGGAGAGTAAAGTCTGAGGCCACAAACTTTGTAATACTGCAGGCCTTTCCAAAGAGAGTTCAGTCTCTGTCTTAGTTACTCCTTGTCATTGCTGAGACAAAATATGGAACACCCAAAGTCACAGGAGGAAAGGTGTACTTATCTCACAGTTTGTAGAGGTTTCAGTTCATAGTTGGCTGGCTCCAAGGTAGGGTGGCATGGTAGATGCACATAGCAGAGGAGAAACAGTCCATGGCAGGCAGAAGGCAGTAAAGCAGTGAAGCAGAAAGCAGCAAGTAATGACAGTAGCCCGCTTTCTGTCCCTTATAGTCCAGCAGGGCTACACATCTTTAGGGCAAGTAGCACTCACACCCAGGTAGGCTTTCCCAATATCCATGATTGGAGTGATACCAAACCAATCAATGGACTAATTTAGTAATCACTCAGCCTTAATCCCAGCATCACACAGTCCAGATCCAGTTATCTCTAAAAATCCCTCATGAGGCTTTGGGTGGACATCTAGAAACAGCCATAAGAGGCCCACTTCATACGTAAAGACATACAGACGGTGCTCTGTGGAGCTCAGGTGAAACATCTCTGTGATGACCTCATTTAGAGCTGGAAATCCTCCCTGGTCCCCTTTCCACCCCCTACTGTCCACATTTATGATTTTATCATCTTTTATTATCCTATGGAATGTATTTGTGTCTATATTAACTATTCAGTGTGCTTCTTCACAAAATGTTTGGTTCACACATATATCCCAAGATCTAGGAACAATATCCGACACACAATAAACTAATTGATGCATTCAATTAACAGAATAGAGCTCAGTTTATGTCCCGACAGCCTGGTCTTCACTCTCCTTTTGAAGAGTCCAGCTCACTGTTCCATAGAAAGGGGATGAGGAGTAAACCTGAGCCCCTAGCTGCCCATGTTCGGTGCCCATGAGCAAAACTACTTCTAGTTAGTAATAAAAACTACTTCTCAGGCTGGGGCTTCATCAAGAACATCAGAATTGGTAAAGTCAGAACCAGGCATCAGTATTCTAGGTTTCCTAGGATATCTCAAATGTGGGAAAGCTTGAGGACCCTGAACTGGGCCACAGGCTGCTAGAATTGCTCAGCCACTGTCCAAATTGTGCTGGGTGATGAGACCTACTGAGCAGGTGACAGAATAAGCATGCCACCCCCTGACAGTTGCATGTTACTTTGAAGCAAACTATTGAGAAGAAAACAAATATCTTCAGGGCCCAGAAGTTGAGAGCATGCAAGCTCAAGCTTAATCCTTTTTAATTAAAATCTTTCCAGTCATTATTTCATGCCACATACTGGACTTCTCTCCAGATATTCCCCCAGGTAAGACACTTTGTTTGATTCAAAGCATTTCCTCATTCATCGTGTGGGCTTCCTCCCACTGAAATGTCAGGTGGTGCTTGTTCACCTTTACTGAGACCCTAGTTCTCCTGGATCAGCTGTTCCTGTATGATTCTCACTCCTGCATGGGGACACCTGTGTGACTCTCCTTGCCTCTCTGTGAGACCTCCTTTCATCTGCTTTGAATGATGAAGGAATAGTTGAATGATGCATTGATTCACTGGGCTTCTTATCTTTCTATTGAACACAGTCTATCATATCATTTCCATGGAACACAGCGTGAAAATTTTAATTTAGTATTTACTTTATCATCAGGACTGTGTATTAAGCAGGGAATGTAATTTATGGAGGTTTTTGTACTCACTGACAGAACTAAAGCTAGAAGTTAGACACTTTAAGAGAAGATAAATGATTTAATTTAGTTTAATTAATTAATTTATTTTTTTGGTACCAGGGATCGAACTCAGGACTTTTTGCTTATGAGGCAGGCGGTGGAACCACTGAGTTAAATCCCCAGCCCAATGATTTAATTTTAAATCCTGTGAACAATATAAAACTTAAATGCCGAAATTTTGTCTGGTTTCTATTATCATTATCATCATTAATTAGGAGGCTATCCCCAGAATGGAGTGTGACAAAGGTTAAGTCACTGTTCACTTGACCAGACTCCTCTTCTTCCTGAGTCTAGAGATAGTATTTCAACAACACTTGGAACTGAGTGAGGCTGCCAGGCTGAGTTCTCGCCACCACCGGATCATGAGAAGGAGGGACAGACAGCACTTCTGGGTTTGGCCCACAACACCTCTACTGCACCGTTCTCTGTGCCTTTCCTCACCTGTTGAGCAAATGCAGGGAGGCTAGAAGAGGGAGGAGCCACAGGGAAAAGTTTCCAGGTTCTAACTCTGGAAAAGCTGACCTCTCATCAAGAAATTTCCTTGGAGGACTTCCTGAAAGCAAGAAATATGTTGTTATGCATAGCCACAGAAATTTGGAGATTTATTCATTAGAACTGCTTATAGGAAAAGTCATTTATAAGCAACATACTTTATCCCAAGTAGTGCTAAGGCATTATTAGGGCTGTTCACTGAAGTTTAATGATAAAAGAGGCCCCTGCTGATGTTTCCTTCATGTTATTTTCTGACCTTCTACTGCTATATCTCCTCTTTCCTCTGCTTCTCCAGTCTCAGGGAGATGATTGTTCAGGTAACCCTGGGCTGTATGTATCTTTCTACTTTGGAAACTTTTAAATGCTCAAGAATTTAAGTCATTCTAGGAATTAAGAATTTCTAGTAGTTCTCTGCAAGGCTATTGGGTCTAGTCCAGATATCGCTCACTCCAGATTTAGTTACGTTAGGAACTACAGGTACATACTGTCTTCTTGAATATCCCTTAATTGAATTACACACCTCTTTGGAACTCGGTTTGTAATTGCACAGCTACCTCTTTTCTTGTGCCTCAGATTGACTCAATACATTAACATTGAATTTTCATAGACAAAAAATTAGTCATATTTAGCTCATATCCTCTTTTTCATTTTTTTATCAAAGTTTGCCATCAATATATCATCAGATTATACCATTTTCGGGAATGCAATTCTGATGCATTCCCTGACTCTGGAATCATCTTGCCACCTGTAACTGAGTTCCCTGGGCTTCTGTGAATCTCACTTCTTAACCCACTGGTTCTTCTCTCTTCCCACAGGTTTGCTACTCAATGTGCTTGCCAAGGAATGCATCTCCTCCTCTGCTGAAGAACTGCCACCCTCATTAGCTCTATGGTAACATTACAGTTTAATAGCTTGAAATAGGAAGGTTCTGTAATTTTTATCCAGATTTACAAACCTGAACCTGTAGTTTTAGTTTGTATGTGGTTTTTTTCTGGTCATTGCCAATATTTCTTTCCTCTCTTTCATCTTCTATATCTTTAGAAATTTTATTTTATTAACAAAGATACATGTTACACATATTTTTCTAGGTTTAAGCTTATATTACCAAGTTTTGGTTGTATTTTTTCTCAGCGTGCTTAATATTGTGTATAAATCTTGGAATTTGCTTCCCTCAGATAGCTGTTTGAAGACAAGAGCTCAACTCTATACTTCTTTCAGTAAATAGATACCTAATAGATACTGAAGACCTGGCTGCTTTATGTCTTTGGATCCTGAAATATTTTCATTAAATTCTCCAGGTTTATGTTCATTTTATCGACATGATCCTGAATTAATATAGTTTGCATCTAGAGTATTTATTAACTGTGAAGTCATTAAGTCCTTGTTTCCTTGGAGTATACACGAGTACAATGTATACAAATTATATCAGTTACATTTCATTTGTCCTAGTTCCTTGCATTAATTATATCAAAGGCTCGAAAAACAAAAGTTATACATCTAGTGTCTAGCTCAGTACCTGATTTTAGAAACTCCCCAATATATGCTATTGGATGTATAATTATATATTGCTTTTCCACATATTTCCAGATTGTAAATATTATTTATTTTTATCCTTAATGAAAGATCTATGGGGAACTACAGTTTTATTCCCAACTTTGGCTGTAACTTTGAAGAAGTTTTTTGAGGACAGTTAGAATTATGATATCCAAAAATTTCAATCTGTGGAACTAAAGCTAATGCAAGTTTAGCTCCTTATAAATTTACAACTAAAATAAACAGATATCCTCACGCTTCTATGAAATGAGGTGGTTCTAAGACACTGGTTTATTCGGAGTCACTCGTCTGGATTGAACGCTGCCTGGCTAACTCTTCCTGGATTGAACTGAACAGTTAGCAGGCCCCCGAGTGTAAGTGATTATGAAAACACATTCACAATATGCTACTCGCGACCTGTATATTTTCCTCTTTTACTTCAAATACTAGGAAATAAATTGTTCTGTGAGGGAGGTGAAGGGGTGATAGCTTAAGAGAGATAGCTTTTTAAAGTCTCATAATTAAAGGCCCATCCTCAGCTGAAAGTGAAAGCAGAAGTTCAGTTCTTTCCACTGCTGTCAATCAATACAGAAGTATTTCAGCTCGGTTTCTTCCTAGCTTGGTGTTGTCTAGAAGCCTCTAAAGAAAGGCATTGTACAAGACCCCAGATGCACTTCTTTGTTTTCTTGTGTCTGTGATAATTTTGGATGTGCTAAATATTCCCACTGGCCAAAGTCAGTAACTCTATTAAGAAAAGCAGTTTAATGAATAAACTGGAGCTGGCGACTCCGGCTATGGGCCGTGCTGCCTGCTGCCACCTAGGGGTCAACCTGGGGGAGGGCAGCACGAGCAGGGCCTTAGCTTTACTTGAGGAAACATGGACTGTGTTCAAATCCACCAGGAAGACGGAAACAGAAATCCACACCGGGCGTCCAACGCAGTGCTCGCCTCCAGACGCCCTCGGTATGTGCAGCCGAATGAGAATCAGAGCTCTCCCCTCACACACTGCTTGCTCAAGAAGCCTGCGTGCACAGAAGCTGTTTAGTAGTGGGTTAAATCACCCATTCTTTGCGCAGTCTTGGAAACTCTGTGCAGACACTCACATTAGGTAAACGGGTTTGCTTCAGTTTTATTTATTTTATTTTATTTTTTGCTTTTGATCGTCTTACCTTACTGTGTTACTGTTTATTTGCTTTCATATCCTTTCATTAGCGTGGGCGCTGCAATAATAATGCTGTGTCATTCCGGGTGCTGGACAAATAATTACCTGAGCTCCAGGATTGGGACTGAACCTCTGGGCGGCGCAGACATCTCAGACCGAGGTCACTGTGGCTCGTCTGAGTCTACGGCCCTGCAGGGATTTGCTGGGCTCTTTATTACTGAACAGTGGCGAGAAAGAATATGACAGTGAGTGGAAATAAACTGAGAGGAAAACATTCATACTGAGAAGTAACTGATGGAAGGCGAACCTGAAGCTGGCTGGAGAGGCCTGGCTAATTTGGCATTTTCTGAGGAGCGTGCAGCTTCTCCGCTGCGCCGTAGCCTTGGCCAGAGCCTGCTGTTCACACAGCACACATCACACTATCGACGCCTTCCTTCCCCTGGTGTCCAGCAGAAATGTTCAAAGAAAAGCTCTCGGAAGCCCGGGAGGACTGCTTGGGTCGGAAAGACAGGTCACACTGCTCCTCCGTGTGCTGATTTCCCCTAGACCCAGCTTCGGCTTTCCCTTCCGGGTCAGCGGTCTCGCGCTGAGAGCTGAGCGGCTCCTTAAAATTCATTTCCGGGGCATCAGGCCTGGGGCTGTCCAGGGTCTAAGGGGCTGAGTGGATGAGGCAGGAGCTGTCCTCTGTGAGCTTACAGTTTTGTGGGGCTAGAAATAAAAGGAGAGGTTGATAAGAGGCTTTGTGAATGGGAGAGGTTGTACGGAGCCGCGGGAAGGTACTCAAAGCTTGAGGAGAGCAGCTGAATTTACCTCCAAACTGGAGGGAGCGAGTGCCTGAGGAGCCAGATGAGGAAGAAGCAGCGAGAGGTCAAGGGCAAAGTGTCTTGGTAAACACAGGACTCAGTGATGGAAGTGACGTGCTTCTATTTTGAAGGGGATACTGAAATACAGTGCAAAATCACACCTATTGAAAACCTGAAGAATGATATGTATAGGTTTTACTTTTGTTCTTATTGTACAGTGATTGTGGACTCTGAAAGAGTATTTGGGACAAAGACTCCCGCACAAGTCACCCAGCCTCCAGCAAGGACGTCTTTTATGGCTCGATCACATGGTCAAACTGGAAAATTAATGTTGGCATATTACTATCTCCTACAATTGTGGATCTTATTCAATTTCACCCTTGAAAAGAACCTGCAGTCATGTGTGTGTGTGTGTGTGTGTGTGTGTGTGTGTATGTGTGTGGTGCTTTTACTTTTCAGTCATAGGAGGTGTCTGGCAACAGTGGATAGGCAGGATGGGAAATAATCCTTCCAATAGTGCAGAAGAGTGAGAACCTGGAATAGACAGCACAGTGCTATCTAGAGGGCAATAGCTAATGAGAGTAGGATGGGTGGATGGGTGGATGGATACTGATTGATTGTGTAGTGCTGGAGGCTGAACCGAGGGCTCCTGCTACACCACCAGTCCAAGATTTACATTTTCAGGCCAATATTTTTCTAATGTAAAAATATGCTGCTCCTTTCAGTATGCTCATTTGTACTCTGACAGAGCGAGAAGAGTGACACAGAACCTGTGTTCTCCCGAGGGTGAAAGTTAAAGGGCACACTGCGGAGCCCAGGGAGGAGACAACAGGTCAGATAGTGAGGCCTGATGGAGTAGACAGGATGAGCAGGAGCTGAGAGAGCCAGCTAAACCAGCAATGGGGTGACTTGGAGAGGTGGAGGGGACAGTGCCGCCGACTGCTGGAGGTGGCTTGTTCAGGTCAAACTGTTGCTACCTCAGCTCCTTCCCTGCTGGGTGAAATTTCAAAAACAAAAATCAACTTTTTATGTTAGAGGCCATTTTAAGATCCACTGTCTTGGTAGAATGTAGAAATAGTTTCTTAGTACTATATTTTAGATTGAAAGAAATGCTAAGAAAATTTTTCAAGACTACAGTTCTCCTCTTTAATTCAACCTAAGGATTGAGGAACTTTTCTTTGTCCTCCAACCTCTCTCCTCAAGGTCAATATTTGCTGGGCAGGCAAATGGGCGCAGGGTCTGTGTGTCATTAGCTGGCCGAGAGTTGGGAGCATTATGGCGAAACATTTTCTAAAAGTCTACGACCCCATTTGTCATTTGCAGGGGTGGAGTTGAGTCTTTTTCCTTTCTAGCTGTCTCCAAAATTTAAAAAAAAAGTCATTTGATTAATTCCTACATCCCTCTTTACCACTGTGCATTTCTCTACTTGGCATTTAGTATGATGGCTGCTCCTGAGTAAATATCCAACATGTGTTTCTGAGTGCATTGCTGGGAGAACCTGAAGCATCAAAAAGCGTCTTTTAGGGTTTTAGTAGCTTTTAGAACTTATTACAGTAAAATGCATAAGTAAATCATTAAGCAAGACTTTACAGGTTTGCCTTTTGTCTTTATTTTTTAGATTTTTAAAAATAAGTGACTCAGTCTTTCTTGAACTCAGTATCTTTTCTGTAAATACAGAAACTGAGCTGCTAAAATCAGTGGTGTTAGTTACTAGGAAAATTAAACCCACCTCATGTAGCCATATTTCACATTGAATTCTTCTTTGCTGTGTAACTTCTTTTATGAATTGCAAATATACTTTTAATAAAATTTATGAAAGTACATTAAACTTGTATAAGCATTTAATCATATTAGTTTATATTCAATATAAATGTAATGGACTGACTGAAAAACAAAGTGAACAGCTAGTTACTCTTAAGTTCAAGCATCAAGCACTATTGCCATGCCATTGTATTGAGGAGGAATACAAGCCCATGAGCATTCAGTGGCCTGTTCCAGTCTCCATATCTGACAAGGGATGTGACCCTGTGCACATGTGGGAGAGCCCCGGGCTGAGGTCCACACCCTCCACCCAGTGTCACTTCGTCCACCCTCAGATGACCCAGGCTCTGACAGGGATTTTCTAGCTGGGCAGCAGGGGGAGGTCTGAACATTTGTTTGCTAAGCTGCTAAGCTCAGCCCAGCCCTAGAATCCCTCTGCCTCCTGTTGCCAACCCAGCTTTACGTGGAGACAGCCCCACCACGGCCTCACTCCTCTGCAGGAGAAGTTTTAGGAAGTAGCCTGCTTGCTCATTTATGACCCAAACAGTTTATTTAGTCTGTCTGCTTATTTGTTCTGAATTATCCCTCTTCTGAAATAGGAGACTGTGACTGACAAATTAGCCCAGTTATTAATGATGGGCCTCTTAAACAGACACAAAAATTTCCCAACATTATGTGCTCCTCATTTACTTGCTGCTCTGTAAGGTAGATTAATGCTAAGAGGTTAGAGGAAAATAGCTTGCATATCTGGGAGTCTGCTAGGAGATATGGACCCAATTTTCACAATTTATTCAGATCTGGCTAATTCTCTTCACAGTGTAGCTATATGAAATAGATTGATTCAATTACATTTATGCTACTGAGTCATTAGATAATTTTGTGTGAATGAGTCAGTCCTTAGATATAAAAATTGGCAATGTTAGTTTTTTTAAACTTAACAAAACAGTTCTGTTTTGGGGTCTTTATAGCTTTTTCCTCTTTCTTTTGTCAAATACTGTCTATTCCATATGACCATGTTCTCATTAATATGTATAAATATTTAATAATTCATCTTGAGATTTTAAGCCCTTGAAATGTCCCAATTCAATAGGTAGTTTAATAGCAAAATTTAAAAAAAGTTTTTGAGTGAACAAAACAAAACAAGCACCATATACTCACCCCTTTTCTTTCCTGGAACATTAGACCCCAAGTACCTTATGTGGGGAAGTAAGTCCTTGGGCTCAGAGTAGGTGCTCCTCTAATATTTTCAGGACTGGTCCAGTAGGGTTGAATAGGTTTCTCTATTACAGGACTTCTTTCTCTGCTCAACATTTAAAGTATTTCAGTAAGGACCTTCTGAGCCTCATGTGACCATTGCTACACATTTCATGGGGCTGAGCTTTCATGGGATACTGAGAATTGTACATCAGTCATCCTCAAATGAGGCTGATGCTAGAATCACCAGGATGGCTGCAGCCTGTCAGTGCTACAGCAATCAGGTCTGAGCTTCGGAGGACAAGGATGGGCCACAGTGACCAGGGAGCATGTGGTCTACTGAAACCCACATCTTCTTTCCCAGAATCTGTGACCACATCACACAGCAAGGGGAACTAAGGTGGCTGTACATTGGCTGAGCTGAAAATGGATGACTCTGGGTACCGCTGGGGTCCAGTGTAGACCATACATGTTTGTCGCTGTGCTGGAGAGAGAGGAGGACTGGTGTCTCAGAGGTGTGTGTGTGTGTGTGTGTGTGTGTGTGTGTGTGTGTGTAATTCTGCACCAGCTCAGTGTGTGTGCGTGTGTGTGTAATTCTGCACCAGCTCAGTGTGTGTGCGTGTGTGTGTAATTCTGCACCAGCTCTCCAGGTCCTGAGGGGACGAAGAGACCACAGCCAGGGAACATGGGTAGATTCAGGGCTGGGCTTTCACCAGAGCCTCTGTGAGGAACCTGATTCTGTATTTTTAACCCAGGAGACCACACTGAGCTTCTGACCTTCCAAACTGCAAAGTGACCAACACATGTTTTCAGTGACTGGGTCTGTGGCAATTTGCTGCAGTGGAAATAGGAAATAAATGCAGGATCTAAGCATCATATTTGTGAGGTTTTGTTTTGTTTTTACAATTTCCTGAGATAGTCTCTTTATATGATCCAAGTTGGCCTCAAACTCATGGCCCTCCTTCTTCAGCCTCCTGAGCTCGGTTGTTTCAGGCACACATCACCATGCCTGGCTGGTTTTAACACCACACCACATGAGCTACCACATGATCCTGGTGTGCAGTGAGGCTGGGGACCTCAGCATGTGACACTCATCACCAGCAATGCAAATTCACACATTTAATAGCATGTTTAACCCCACGGCAGCTTCACAAGACTGGGACCACTGTCAGAAGCACACATGGTGAGGATGTTTCCCAGCCATTCCCGGCTAAGTGGTGAGTGTCATACCCATCTAGCCAGCCTCCTGGCCACATGGTGTTGACTGAAACCTCACTGGAAGGCTTATGTGCACCTTTCTACACATTGGCATCACATATCCCAGCTGTTTCCTAGGCTCTTTTCATAGAAGACAGTAGGTGACACACGAAAGATACTAGGAGTCATGAAAACATCAGTGGCAGTAACTCATGACTGGAAATTCAATTTTAAGTTCTAGGGAGAAAAATGTAAATCACTCCATGCTTAAAAGTCATGAAAATTTGAGGTCTTTTGGAAAATATAAAGATTATTAAATGCAGCAATATTTAATATTATTGGGATTATTGCTATATTTGAGTTGATACAAACTCAACACTGATTTGTCAAGAAAGATTGGTTTTTGCTTGATATAGCTCACTCATGAGAGGAGGAAGATATTTATAATTTTCTAGTAATAATATAACTTAGTTACTTGTCTCGTTGCTGAGGCAAAATACCTGACACCCAAAATTAAAGGAGAAAAGGTTTATTTGGCTCATAGTTTGTAGAGGTTTCAGTTCATAGTTGCCTGGCTCCAAGGCAGGGTGGCATCACAGAGAAGAAACAGTTCATAGTGGGCAGAAGGCAGCAAAGCATCAATGTAGTGAAGTAGCAGCAGCAGCCTGCCTCTCCCTCTAGCTCTTCCAGGCTACCTAACCATTGAGCGGTGCCACCCACACCCAGGTGGGCCTTCCCTTTATCTACACCCAGAACTGTGCTAATCCGATTACTGGAGTAATTTAGTAGTTACACACTCCTAATCCCAGCAATCTGTAGAAAGCCCCTGTGAGGGCAAGAGGCTTTGGGGAGACATCTAGACATAGCCATCACATAAAATAAATACGTATGCTGAGCAGAATAAGCATCAGCGGTTACCTAGACCTGTCACAAGGGTTTTGATGAAATGTATTGTGGTAAGTTTGTGTGTCATGTGCCTTATGAAAAACCTGTTTGAGTATCAGGCCTGCTCATTTTTTTAAAAATTAGGGATCATTTTAAATCAACCAAAATGTCAACACACTTTGACATTTTGGTGATACAGTTCGGAGAAGCACAAAGACATCAAAACAAAGCTGTAAAATCAAGCTGAAGATTTATTTATAAAACATTCAGATTTTAAGCATTAGGAAAGCAAAAATAAATAGCTAAACTAATTCCCTTGTGTCCAGACACTTGTCATTATTCTTCAAGCAATTTAAAGACCATCATCCTAGTATATGTTAAATGGTTCAAACTTTTCTCGCTCTTCTATTCCCCTGGGCATTGTAATGAAAGGAGCAGTGCACGAAGGACAAAACCCGAGCTAGCTGTGTGACACGGAGTCTAAGCTGTAAAACTACAGTAATTTATCCTGATCTATAAAGTGAGGCTTGCACCTGCTTCTCCTACCTCTCAGGATTGTGAAATATCAAATGGTGGTTTAGAGAAAAGTCCTTTGAGGATAGCAAAATGCCACATAAATAATTATTTCACCTAATAGTCCAGACTGCAAAGCTATGCAACCCTCCACAAGAAATTACCCCAACGTTTAGTGGCTTAGGACAGCAAACATATACCACAGTCTCTTAGGTCAGAAATCTGGTTTCTCATAAGCTATCTTCAAGGCATCTGCTGTGACTGTCACCGTTTAAGACTCAACTTGATAAGAGACTGCACCCAAGCTCAGGCACATGGTTGTTGAGAAAATCCAGTTCCTCCTGAGCTTGTTCAGTTCCTTTGTAGGATGGGGCCTCTGTTTCTCCTGAGCTGTCCTCAGTTCATATGCACATCAGCCTGTTGTACACAATGTACCTTCATCAAAGTTTCAAGTTGGGAAGGAAACAGAACGCAGAAAAATAAGTCTTTTGTAACCTAACCATGAGAATAACGTTCTTGCATTTTGGCATATTCTGTTCACCAGAAGCGAGTTTCTAGGGTAGCCTGAAGTGAGGGCTGAAGTGAGCTGACAGCACAGTGGTGTCAGGATGGGGTGGGGAACCTCAAAGGTAATCAGAGGATTTTCTTCTTTCTGTGAATGTTCCCTCCAACCCAGTCCGAGCTTTGGAATACAAGCCAATTAAGATCTCCTTTTACGCACTTTCCTTTGAACCCTCAGTCAGCAGGATCTTTCTGTGTCTGAATTCTCAAAGCACTTGGCACACGTCTCCTTCACACACTACATCCCGCTTTTGGTTAGTCTTGTAGCCTTCCAGGTCATCCATTTATTAGCACCCTAAAGGCAAGGATTGGACGTTTTACCTATTTGTATTCATCCATAAGATGAAGGACAATAAAGCCTGCACAGTTTTCAAGCAATGATAGTCACTGAATTGAATTAATTGAATCAAGAGAGTTTTTCATGCCAAGGTTAAAATCAGATATTTTATGATCCCCTTTCTGCTGAAACACTTATTTAAAGCCACAAAAAATGTCTCAATAGTTTTAATTCTGAAATAGCCTTGTTTCAGGGATTCCTGCCAGTTTCTTGTATTTCAGAGGACCCTGGAGGTCTGCTCCCCCAATGGTCTGACTCACTGACACACAGCCTGCCCAGGACAGTGGAAACTTCTGACCTCCAGAGTGAGGTCCCGTGTTCTCTAATGCCCGTGCAAGCTAAGAAGTGAGCACTTTTGTCTCATGAGTTATTCTGTGGCTACACACTTCTAGTTATTACAATGTTCTAGAGCAGCTCAATCGTAAGGCAGCATCTCCCTGGAGTGGAAAGTTTTAGTGAGAAATCTCTCATTTATATTAACTTATTAAAAAGTCACTCTGCCACAGCTATCATTTCTCAGCCTTACACATATGTGTGACTAGGATCTGCACACAGCAGAAGATCCTTGAGTAATAGCCTGGGCATGAAGAGGACCTGGACATCCACGAAGTTATCTTTGACATAGTAGAAACTGAGTCCAGAATTGTGCTTCTTTGGGGTAATTATTTTTATGAACTTTGGCCCAAAATTCCTAGTATTATATAATCTCTTAGAAGCTTAATTCATGTCAGCTCGAGATACTTCAAAGATTTCCGTGGCTTCACTCAGGAATATTTATATGGTTGATAGTCTGTTGCGACCTGTCCCCAGGGATGTTGATTTAGATTCAATCTGCTTTTAGCTCTTGTAAGTAAACTTAATCTAAAGAAGGCTTGGGGAGAGTGTATTTCAAGACAGCTTACTTTCATTCTCTATAAATCTTTTCTCTGACCAACTTCCATCCCCACTTGTCACCCACCGCTGCCATCTATTCTGGGGAGAATTTAAGGAGGCTTGCACTGAGTTTGGCTTTTCCCCAGTGTAGGAAATAGGCAAACTTGAAAGTCAAATGTCTGGCCAAGGAAACAGGCTTCAGCCATTTGCCCAGTGGCCTGAACTCAGAGTGTCACAGGGCTGAGGCACCGAGCTCAGGGCCAGCTCTCAGGGAACATGAGTCCTCCCCTCCCGTTGCCCCTGTACCCTGCTCACAGAGTAGGAGAGGCAGGGATTGGGAACGATGGGAGGGGAAGCCAGGTGTGATGTCGGCAGATATGATTTTATCCAGGGTCCCAGGGATTGGTTTTATTGTATTGCTGGGTAATTTATCCCTTTAGTTGTTCTTCAGATAAGTTTTGAGCTTACAGAGTTAGAGTTGTTTTAGACAACAACAGGGACAAACAGTGAACCAAAATCCACTCCAGCTTTCACAGAGCTCACAACTGCTCAGGAAATAGGTAACGAATACATGATCGGTAGACCTGCACGATGCCACATGGGGACGAGCAGGAAGGGGGCTCTGTCACAGAGAAGGCAGCGCTGGACGAGGAGAGAGGGAGACCAACTGTACATGAGTGAGTGGACGGGCCTGAAAGGAGCAGAAACTGGGTAGATGAATACGGAGACACGTAGACCCACGCAGGCAGTGGGCACAGAGGCAAGGGTGAGGCCTGGGATTGGAGAGGGAGAGGCGGCGGGTGCGAGTCACTTGGGCATGCACAGACTGCTGCAAGGCAGATCAGAATGAGACATTTGAGCAACAGCGGGTGGTAAAGCACACAGGCTGACTGCCCTGTGTTTGGAAAGATCAATCTGCTTGCCAATTGGGGTACGGGCATCCCTAGAGTGGGGGTGCGTGTGGGTGTTAGAGGTGTGGAGCTAGGGACCCCAAGATCACAGTTGGAAGGGTGGGGTCACTGTCCCACTGGGAGGTGAACAGGCTCATACTTATACAGTTCCTGGTGAGCGTATCATGATCATAAGGCAGCTGTGAAGTCCACATCTGAGTCCACGAGTCTGAAGTTCAAGGCAGAGGTTCCGACTAAGGAATAAACCCCAGCAACCTCTGCACGTGGTGATGTTAGGCATCGAGGGATAGGGTGAAACCACCCAGGGAGTGTGGGAGGGAAAGCTAATGTGAGAGGCAAGGCCAAGCTAGAAGGCTCCATCGGCAGAGTCCCCAAGACATGGCTTACAGCTCTGGAATGTTTTAGTGGCACAGGAACATCCTCTGGGTGGTGCAGCTGGTCCTGCCCATGTCCTGCCCATGAGCACTGCAGGGCTTATTGGTGTTTCATGGAATGGCCTTTATAGAGAGAGGTAGGACTTCCTCTGGGCTGAGGAGAGGAAAAGCTGATATCTCTGACTTTGGATTTCAAAAATGCTTCAGAAGAAGGTGGTATCTGAGGTGGTAGGAAACATTACTGAGTTTTCTGTGTATGTCAGGGAGTGAGGGGCTTCACATGTGCAAGGATGGACAACTGGGAGAACTGGTGGATGGTGACTGCAGGTCATAGACACAGACCCGGGGTCTCTGAGCTGTGTGAGTACCTTGGTGTCCTCCTGGGCGGCCTGGTCCCTTCTTCATAAATCGTGGCCATAGTCCAATGTTAAAAGTATAAAAGAGAAAAAGGAGCACTTAGGCTTGAATGCTTATCAAGTGCCTCCATCACGTGAGGCACGGTGATAATATCTGTTTCTACTAAGTCCTCACAGTCCCATTAAAGCTTCATTCATGTTCAAGAAAACAGAATCACAGAAAAGTTAAATAATTTTACTGCATTTTTCCAGGTAGTAAGTGAGGTGGAGACTGGACTGTGAAGAAAACCACAACTGAAAACAAGGTCGCCTGGTCCTGGACTCTTGGAGGACATTAATGGTGCTGTATTCATGTGCAGATCCAGTTAGAGCAGCTGGAGTGGGCTGGGGAAGAGGCTGGACTCTGCCAGGTAGAGTGGCCTGAAGGTGTTTCACAGGGGGAGCTGCTAGAGAAAGACTTTTCTAGCTTGACCAGATGAGATGCTGGTGGTTGGCTTCATGGGGGATGCATGGAAGGGAAGCCAGGGCAGGGCAGGGTGGGGCAGGAATTCATGTGCAGATCCAGTTAGAGCAGCTGGAGTGGGCTGGGGAAGAGGCTGGACTCTGCCAGGTAGAGTGGCCTGAAGGTGTTTCACAGGGGGAGCTGCTAGAGAAAGACTTTTCTAGCTTGACCAGATGAGATGCTGGTGGTTGGCTTCATGGGGGATGCATGGAAGGGAAGCCAGGGCAGGGCAGGGTGGGGCAGGAAAAA
>NW_022900916.1:912205-1019110 GCF_012274545.1 Fukomys damarensis
CACACCTCTCTTTGCTTCAAGTGTTCTCGAGGGCACAGGAGAGCTGATTTATGTGAGTTGGACCCTTTTCCTGTTAGCTGCACAAAATCTGGATTCTGGCTCACTGACATTTTTTATTAAGACCATAAAATAACATTGTTTTTTCACATCCATTCACTTACAAAAAGAGAAGACTATGACCCTGAAGTTTATTTAAAACTTTGAATTTTAGCAGCAGTCCCTCCTCCACTCAGAAGGACACCAGCTTTATGTAGGGATAGTTCTCTCCTAGAACAGAAGGCACAGAAACAGGAGTTCCGAGTATTGGTAGGAGGCAAGGGCAGATGATGCTTAAATGATAGTGTGATTAAAATAATTCAATAAGAAGGTCATTTAAAGTTTCTGATGCTCCAAGCTAGAAATCTGTAGAAAGCCAAAGTCTTAATCTTCAGAACTCTCTCCTGAGCTTCAGACCTAAACATCTTCATACTGAAAATCACTGTGTGGATGAACGCTGACAGCCTACTGCCTCAACGGCTCCCGAGCACGCGTCCACACCGCACACTGGGAGTTTGGCCAGTGCTCTCCGCTCTGTCTCTCGGTCCCCTTGTCCCTCCTCTCCCTCCCTCTCCTCCTCTCCCCCTTACCTCATCTCTTCTCTTTCTTTCTCAAAGGTCAGTTCTCAGTGGAAAGCATGAAGACCTGGACAGCCAGCCTGCTTTAACAGGTCCTGTTTCCTTCCCATGTCCTTGGACTCCATTGTCCTCATCTTAGCTGCTGCTGTCTCCAGCATTCTGTTCCAGTGTTCTGTGGTTTACCCGGCCAGGATCTCACCCACGTTAGCCTGCTGGTCACACGCAGTGTCCGTGTGGGGCTGTGAGGGCTGCATGTGTGAGTGTGGCACATCCAGACATAAGCTTTTGCACTTGGCTCATAAGAAATGATGTTCCTGTCTGAAGAGAATGCGTTGCTTGTAAACCCACTCTGAGCTGTTTTTGTGGAAATGTTAGGGTGATCTGAAGGTTAATTAGGAAAAACCCCAAAGGACCACTTGGATGCTTTCATCCTCTAAGTTATATAGTGATTCTGGGAGAGGAAATGATTTACACCCTAGCCTGATAACTGAAATATTTAATTTGGCTTTTCATGCTGAACTGTTTATTGCAATTAACAGTAATGTTTACTATAAACCAGCAATGCCAGAATTACATATTTAAAGGTGGAAGTTCTGGTTCCAGGAGAAGTAAATGGTCATTTGGAATTTTAGCAGAAGGGAGGAGTTTCCCTGTTTGAGGAGAGAGAAAATCAGGCAGATCACTGGATTTCTCATCACTTGATTTTTGTTTTCAAAGTGTAAAATGTTACTCCACTAAGCAAACTGGCATACTGTTGAGCAGGAGGTGAAAGACGGGTAAAGAAGCTCCTGTAACACACAGCACAAACTCCTGTGACTTGAGTCTCTGGTTGGGAGGGCGCGTCAGGTCACCAGGCAGCTGCGGGGACAGTGTCTCACGGTCAGCCTATGTGGCTGCCTGTGCAGCTGCTGAGGACCACAACTCAGAGGCCTCTGAAGAGTCTTGCAGCTGGGTCTGGGGCCAACTGGGGGATGTGTAGTAGCAACCACTTCCGTCCTCCTCCTCCTGCTCTGTCCTGCTTCCTCCTTGTCTTCTGCCTCCTCCTTTTCCTTTTCCTCTTCTTACTCATCCTCCTCTCTGCTCCTCCTCCTCTTCCTCCTCCTTCTTTTCCTCCTCTTCCTTCCCTGCCTCCTCATCTTCCTCTCCCCGTTCCTGCCCCTGCTTCTCTTTCTTCTCTGTTCTGGGGACCACACCCAGGGCCTCACACAGGCCTGGCAATGCTCTGTACTGGGTTCAGCTCCAGCCCCAGTGTGGCTGTCTTCTATGTGCCCCTCAGGCCTGGGCAGAGACCATGGCTCCAGTGACTGCCTGGATGGCACAGGGGCAGGGCTTCACCTTACCCTGCTCTTCTCTGATCAGTAGTGCTGTGGGCTGATAGTTTTTACTTGACTGAAAATTAGAAATGATCATGAAATATCTGGCATTCTGGATGTTGTGTGGTAATTCATACTCATCCCACAAAAATTGTTCATAGTGATCAATAGTTCAACTGAAATCAAATGCCTAGAAAAATAAATGGCTCTTTTAAAATGGTGATAGCGTATTTACAAACACAAGCTCTTGAGACTATGCTAGCACTAATTTGTTTTGTAGCCCAAGGAACAGTGAATTCAAGTTTTCTCCTGCAGGAAAACAACTGACCCTGGATGTTGTCCAGACGTGATACCGAATTCATTTCAATTCAGCCTCCTTGGTGCACCTCCATAAATCAGATCCTCAGTGCAGATAAATTGGCCGCTTACTTTATAGTCATGGCTGGAAATTCCAAGAGCTGCTTGTTAAGACCCCTCTTTCTGATAGAAACTAATAGGATAGAAATCCATGGCTAGTTTCCAGTTGCCCTGGAAGTGAGTCTGTCTTTCTGGTTAGAGACCACTGCATACGTTCATTTTCCAGCAGTGCAGTCTAATGCACAGGTCATGAGATGGAATTTCCTGCATCATGCAGTTACAGCAGAGACACTTACAACGACACAAGGAAGAAAGGCAACGCTCTGAAAAGTGTTGCTAGGACTCTTCCTTGTTATCGGTGGAAGACTTTCTGCTCCATTTTTGAAGTGTAATTTTGCTTATCTCTTGAGTCTGTAAAATGCAGCAGTGTGCCAGTCCCTGTAATTCCTCAATTACCCCAAAAGGATAGACTTAAAATTCATGAAAGAGGTGTTTTTCTGTGAACACTTTATTCAGGAGATACAGTCTTTCAGTAAAGATGTTAAATTTTACCCATCCCATATGGAATCCATAATGACAAATTGTAAAATGCAACATTAGCAAGTACTTACTTGGTTTACAAGTCACAAATTGTTCTGCCCATACTAACCTTAGGGAGTAAGGAGGCTCTTATTTATATTTTCTTAAAATAGTGAGCATTTGATAAATCTTGTTGAATCAAAAGAATCCTCAGTTTTCTACTTGTTTTTCTGAACCAGCAATTCTCATCCCAGGCCTCCAGCATGATTCAGCATCTGCTGCAGTGCTTGTTCAAAGGCCAGTTGCAGGGGCCCCGGCATCCCTGACCCGTGATACCAAATAGGAAGCATGAAGGAGGAAAGAGATCCAAGCCCGCAGGTGCCACACATCGTGTGGGCATCTCGGTGTCCACTGCCAGGCGGTCCCCAGCAGTTGTGAGGTGCATTCCGGGGGGACTCTGACTCCTGTCCATCTCTCCAATCTCCTTGATGCTGCCGCCAGCCTGAACACCACACCTTGTGGACACCAGCAGCGGCTCTCATATCTGAGACCCACACTACGAGAACCAGCCAGCTCCTGTGCTAGCTGGGGTACAGTGGGATGGGCAGGGACTGTCTTTCTCAGCGTTTCAGCCTCCACGAACCTGTCAGGGGCCAAGGCTTCAGGTGGGGTAAAAGCTCCTGGGACTCTGGATGAAGAAGCCAGGCTTGAACCACTGCTTGTCAGAACACAGCTAAAGTCCAGCTGCATTTATGCACAGGAAATCACATGGTCTTGGGTTGAAAATTCAGAACCTATCAATAAAACATCTCCGTGATGTAATAGGAGAGAGCGATAACCAGAACTAGTTCATTTTTAGGAAAGTACTGGTTTATTCCACTTGAATTAAAGTAGATAGTGACATTACTTCAGGTTATACATGTCCTTAAAAGCTAGTGGGAGGCAATACAATATGATTTGACACACACACATTGAGATATTCATTGTTTTATATTAATCCATATGATTTTTGTTGTTTATCTCTTTTAAAACTTACAGGGCTGAAATTTCACAGAAAATATTTTGCTTATTCTAAATTCAACAAAGTTGTTTGCAAAGTAGGCATCTAAGCCATAAGAAATGCAGCCAGTGAATGCTCAGGCGACATTTTGGTGAGGGACTGGACTCGGTTCTCCCTGGAGTGCCATCCCTGGTCATTTATCACATCCCTGAGCCTCTGCTGCGTGCCTTCTTCCATAGCCAATGTTCCATTCATGTGGAAAGCTGATTTTGTTTCCCAACCAGGAGTTTCACAACATCCTCCACAGAGCAACTTGAGCATCAAATTTTATCTTCCATAATGCATCTTTGGACAACAAAAATTCTAAACCAGGATTAGCTGTAAGCTTAACAGATAATGAAAGAAAAAACCAAGGTGTCGTTCCATAACCATTTCAGTTGTGTAATGTCGAAATGAGTAAGTGTTTATTTTGGCCGATACAGCAAGCTGGTGTGGCTTGGAGATGGGATAGGATGAGCTCAATTAAGTAAAAGGTGCTTTTATGTAATTACTTTTCTAACCATAAAAACACCTCACGTTGTGATTAAAGATCATCCAAAGAAATGAAGATAAAGCTGGGAAATCTATTTTCTAAATGAAATATAAAAAAATTTTTAGTTTTAGTTTCCATTTCACCCACTAAGACAAGGTTAATTTGAAATGACGTTTGCAGTTTCTTTTACTTGTGTTTATAATCAAGCTTAAACTCGTTCTACCACTGCCCTGGTTTCCATGGTTCATAGCATCACAGACTTCACGTTGCCATGCATCTGGCTCGAGTGTTCGGTATCCCGTGAGAACGTGGAGGCTCAGGAAACCAGGCCTGGTAAACAGTGTCTTTTCAATGAACCCACTGCTTCTTTTTCATATAGCAGTGATTTGCTGAGTTTCTGAAGGGCGAGCACAGGTGGTGTGTGCGCCCCAGGCCGGCCCAGGACTGCGGCCACCCACAGGCCTGGGATGACGCTCTGGCCTGCAGGGTGAGGTCCACGCATGAGGACAGCCACGTGGGGTAAGTGGGTGCTCAGGACAGGCCCTGGGGTGCCCCTGGAGGACGAAGGTTCAGGCTGCGCCAGGAGAGGCCCAGGGACAGGTGGTGAGGTCCGCGTGCAGGGCAGGAGGGCCAGGGCGAGGCCACCCCCTGAGGTGCGGGACTTTATGTCCCCGCAGCCAGGCCGGGCTGGGAAGTTGTTTGCCCCGCTTTTGCCCGCCTTTCTGACACCAGGGTTGTCTACCCAGACAGAGGCGGCGGAATTACCTCAGTCACGGTAGAAAGCTGCCGGTAGGTGGCGCAACGGGGCCACGGTCACGGGCAGGGCACTTCCGGTTCTGGAGTTGGAGGCAGAAGGTCCGGGCTAGCTGGAGCCTGGGCTGGGCCCGCGCCTGTGCCTTCACCAGGGGAAAGGTGGCATGGTGATAGATCTTAACTTATTTCTTAGCTTAAAAACACAATCAAAACTCAAAACCGATAGGCACCATATTTTTCACGTAGTTAACTCATAAATAAGCCTAGCAGAATGCAAAAATAAAAGAAAATGCCAATCTAGTTTCTTTTCTGTAGAAATTTAGTGCTGCCAATATAGAATAAATCCGCCACCATATGGTCCATCATTGCAGCAGAAAACACGGGTCTCATGGGGTTTTGTTGGCAAACTCTTGTTGATTTTGCTTTCTGTGCTATTTTGGGTCGCTCCTGTCTTTTGGCTACACTAACAGTTAATGTACTTGACTGATTCCTTCGCTCTTGTTCCTGCTTCCTACAGCATGCAATCAGAGTTCAAGAATTCTACCGTAATTACAGATTTGCCATTTTACAATGAGAAGGTTTGGGCCGGGGGTTTTTCTTAGTGTCTCCTCCTTTCTGTTTGTTGCTACAATCAAGGGCGGGGGAGAACTAGAAGGGAAAAGTGCATTTCTCAAACCGCTCCCCCATTTAACAAAGAGTAGATAAACTGAAAACATTTAAATCTGTTAATAAGCAAACTATAATAGAAAAGATGGTCTACAGAAAAACGACTTGTTTTGTTAAAAAATAAAGCCTTCTGAATTCATCCTCTTTCTATGCTAGAATGTAGTCTTCCAAATAACATGAAAATCTCAACAATTTTAATAATAATGAAGTCTGCAGTGTTTTTAGCTATGAATCTTTCTCACAACATAGCTGTTTGCATGGAACAGCCCA
This sequence comes from Fukomys damarensis, assembly GCF_012274545.1. Classification (NCBI taxonomy): domain Eukaryota; kingdom Metazoa; phylum Chordata; class Mammalia; order Rodentia; family Bathyergidae; genus Fukomys; species Fukomys damarensis. The sequence continues at coordinate 918,230 of NW_022900916.1, forward strand.
CGACAGACAGCTCTGGGGCTCGTGAGAACAGTGACATTACTGCTGCTCGTCCTACCTGTCCTGTCTTCTGGTTTTGCCCTGAACATAGGCACGGAATGGTGGCTGAGTACACTGGCTCATGCTGTGGGGCAGACGGGGACAGTGGACTTGCCTGGAAGCACTGACCACAGGCTTCGCCACATCCGCAGCAGCAACATGCAGCGATTGCTTTGTAGGCAGAGGGCTGCACCGTGGGCTGTGCTCATGGAGCACTCTGGGTGGAGAATAGCTCACACCACTCCAGGAGCAAAATGGAAGAGATTTCTACCCAGAAGTGCACTGTCAGAGCTACTGAAATGTGTGCACATTAAATCGGGCTTTATGCTACATAAACGTGTTGCATGAAGTTTCCTTTTTCCCCTAAAGCAAAAATTAAAAGCAGAGCGAATGCAAGGAGATTTTACATTTCATTTCATTTTATTTTCAAGCCATTTGGATTTGTGCACAAATATGTGTCAATCTATATCCTTAAAACAGCCATCGTTTATGTTATGTTGCAAATACTCCCGAGGCAAAAAGGAGGCTTTACATTCAGCATCTGGATCTGAGTTGTAATTAATTAAATTAGAGTTGGAGGCCACTTACCCACCTCTGCCTTCTTCTTCTCATCTGTGTGGAGAGGATTGTGAGGGCTGTGGTGAGGCCTGGGAATCGAGGAAGTGCTGGCACTTAGCCCACCGAGGCTACCCTGCCCTGCTTTTGCAGAATACCAAGCTCAGAAACAGCAGGTCAGGCCCGCATTCCCCTCACTTCCTGTTCTTGTGAGCTTCTCCTTTGCTAACAGTGTGGCAGCTGCTGGTGGCTTTGCTGCCTCCAGCGTTATTTCTCCAAGGGAAGAACCAAGCAGGGCAAGAGCACAGTGACCGATCAAAGCCGCACTGCACGAGCTCCAGCCGGCTCCCAAGCCTGGACACCCTGCGTGCACCTCCACTGTCACATGGCCTCTCATTTGCAAGGTAGGCCAGAGACTGAAGTGGAATTATTGTGAATTTGTTGGGTCTTAGCTGAGAACATCAGCCCAAGCAGAACTCTACTTCTGTTAATAGAGAAAGGGCTCTGAGTACAGTTTGCTACTTTTTATTGTACTACATCTCAAACCCCTTCTACACCCACATAAAATAAACAAGTATTTACCCCTCTGGCCTCTCTCTACTCATTTGTGAAAGGTCTTTCTTGAAAAAAGGAAATCCAAGCACTTTCACACTGAATTTCTAAACTGTTTAAATAACTCGCAGGTGATAAGCAGTTTTAAACATCAGAGGTGTGAGGAGGGAAGCGGGGTGCATGGGTGAAGGAAGAATGAGGGGAGCAAGAACTCTTCACTCTGCACAAACCTGAGAGCTGCATTTCTGCTTTCAGCCATCAGCACTGCTGAACACACCCTCTCAGAGAAGTGGATTATGTGAGAATGGTTTGGACAGAGATGCATGGAACCCAGTCCTGCAAACTCTGGGTCACCTGCACCTTTTTAGCATGCATGCTAGGGTGGTGCTCTCAAGGCAGCAGTCCCAGAGGACGTGTGGGGTTGGATGGGTTTTGAGAAACACGCTCACCTGTGTAGGATGGAACGCAGCCCCATAGTTCCCCAAAGATTCTTGTTTCCCTTTGCCATTTACCTCTCCTCTCCCAACCCAGGAAATGACCGATCACCTTTCTATAGGGTAGCTTACTTTGCACCCTCTGAATGCTATGCAGATGGAGTAATGCAGTATGTCCACTTTTGTATCTGGAATCTTTAACTCAGCTTACAGACTTTGACATGCATGCATCCTTCTGTTGCCTCTGCTGTTCAATCCTTTATATGGCTCAGGAGGAAGTATTCCATTGTGTGAAATTACCATTTTATCAATTTATGTTTAGCTGGACAGTTAGGCTTTTTTTTTTTTGCATTTTTGAGCATTTATGACCAAATTGCAATAAAAGTTGAGCATATATGTATATTGTGAGCATGTGTGGACATCATTTTCCTCTTTCTTAGGTACATTTCTGAGAGTATAATTGTTGGATAATAAGATAATGGTGTGTTTAAACTTAACTTGCATTGGCAGCTGCTCTTCCAAAGTGGTAGGACAAACATACTTCCCCACAAGAATGTCTGACAATTCTAGTTTTACATTTTTACCAACACAAACACTTGTCAGTCTTTTAAATTTTAGACATTAAATGCTCAGTGAAAGATATTGCATTGGTCAAACACTGAGCTCATAGCTTGCTCTTGCACCTCCATCTTTCACAAGTAGATTCCTCCTTGCGCTCCGATTTTTCACATGATTCATAAGTTCTGCCCCTAGCATGATCACTTAAAAGCCAGGGGTTTGAGTGGAGGCATAGTGCTTTGATTGTGGTCTCATTCTGTGGGTTCCTGAGCTAGTGAGGCTGTTGCTGACCCTGGCCCTGGGGAGGTGCGGTGCGGTGCTGGCCCTGCCACACTCCAGGGGCCAGAATCCCGCTAGGGACCCCCTTTGTTCTTGTCTTTGGTGCCTGTCTTTTAAAAATGTTCAGCTGTACTTTTCTAAAGCTATGTTCTTTATTTCAGTTCCCATTACAGTGTAAGCTGTTTATTAGTTTCTTTACAAAGAATTAGTAACTTAAAAGTAGCTTTATTTTTTGGTAATTTCCTTTGGATTTGCTCAGGTACTGAAGTTGAAGAGAGCCCTTCATGACCTTTTTCTGGAAATTTCCCTGGTTTGCAGCTTCATGACCCCATCCCTCTGCTGTCTTATCTACTCCCTCAACAGTGTTCCCAAGAGGCAGTGTCCAGCTACTGATCGTTTCTAACAACTACAAAATGCCTCCTAGTTTAGTGTAGTCCTAGGTTTGCGAATGAGGTATTTTTCAGATGGTTTGCTCTTCATACTTGAAGACTGATCCAGGTTCCTAGGTACATACCTCTGAAAAAAATATCTGCATAATTACCATCCAGAAGTCTGTCACTGATAAGCGATGTGACCAAAATAAAGCACTAATTTTAAAGTCTAATCCAAGTTTTGGGGGCCATGGAGTAGCAAAGAAAAAGTTTCTTTACCTTCTTGGGACAGGAAAGTTTTAAAGAGATGTCCCAATTCAGGCCAGTTCAGCAGAGCTGCATGCCCACTGCCCCCGGCTCCTCTCCTGTGCCAGTGCACCCAGGCTGCTCTCTGTCCTCATAGCCACTGCCCTGAGGTCTGACTCTCTTGGAGCTGTCCCTCCTTCTCAGTTGTTTTCCTCCATGCAACTTTGATGAGAACACCAGTTCCCCGTCCTTCTCCGCTGATGTTTAGGAGGGATTCTTCTCTCATTCCCAGAAAGAGGAGACCTTTAATATCTAAAACATGTAGCTCAGCTCGAGCACTCGAATGTTGTGGCAGGATGCACTGAAGTGCCCAGTGACCGTAAGCGGACTGGGGCCAGCACTCAAGGGGCTGTCTACTAGGGGTCAGCCATCCCGGGTGTCCCTGATGTTTACTTCAGGGACCTCTCTATTTTTATCTTGAAATCTAGAGTCTTGGGAAAAGCTTCCCTCATTAGGTCACAAGTCCAAGCAGCTGTTTGGAAGGCACAGTGCATGCCAGGCTACAGGGTACAGGTACAGGTACAGGTACATCCCTGACTCCTATCTTGTGGCTTTCCTCTCCCTTTGGTGCCTTTCTTTCTAGGCTATTTGTGTATGAATCTCTCCTTGATGAAAACAAAGGGTGTCCTCACTTCTATGTTTAATGAATATGTCTCAACATACTTGGAGAAAGGGTCACTTGCAAAGTTTAGGCTGGGACTTCAGTTTTTCCTTTAATCGCTGCAATGTGTAGGTAAATAGATGCTCAACAATATTCTTACTCTTGCCCATAATTGGTCTTAACTTTTGCTAATCATTTCTAAGACATTTCCTAGATTATGGATTATGGCATTTTATCACTGTGATCCATCATTTCTAGTTGTCCTTTTAGCAATTTTCTTTAAAATCTCATTTCCTTCTCTAAGGACTCAGGAATGTTTCCTTGAATCTGAGAAGGCGTGCTGGATACCCTGCTAAGCCAGTGGTCCATGCCTCCTTTTTCCCAGACTCCCACTTATGGCAGTTGGCTAACAGCTCCTCTGGACAGGGGTGGCAGTAGTGTCACTGGGCTTTTCCACTTATCGTTCAAGGATTTTGGTTCTCCTTCCTTTGAAGAGGGAAACCATGAATCCTCCCTTGTCCTACATAACATAGCCCAGTGATGCTGTAGGCTTCAGAAATGCTAAGTGAATTACAAAGGAAGGTCACATACCGTTAGCACAGTGTCTTGGCACTGCTGTGTCCACTTGATGTGCGTTCACTGCTCATGTATTCACACAGGCTGCTATGGCTTTTGTCTAGATGCCCCTCAAAGCCTCATGCAGTCATAAGTGGCTTTCAGGGGAGGCTGAATCTTGAATGTGAGATGCTGGGATTAAGGATGTGTGATTACTGAACCACGACAGTGAGTGACTGGCTTGGTACCACCTAGTTCCCGTAGTCTGGACGAGATAAATGGGGCAGAGAGATGCTGCTATGCTCCTTTATTATATTACATCAACTGTGAGCTAGATAAGCCTTTCCCCTTTAACTTCAGCTGTCAGGTATTTTGTCTTAGCAATGAGAGAAAAATAGCTAACGCACAGGCCATGAAATAGTGACTGCAACGATTCTCTTTTTAAACAAAAAAGCTGAGCAAAACAAGTGAGTGAGTAGCTCACAAAGCTACTAGATAGCAAAATGCGAGTCAGGCTCAGGGGGTTTGTGCAGATCCGACCCCAGTCTCACAGTGAGGAGGCTGCAGACAAACTGCCTAGGAGAGAAGCCGTGGCCCTGTTTGCAGGTGAGAAATTAGCTACGATATCAGGCTACAGTGTTACTGCCTGTCATAGAACTGCAGCTGATTAAATGGAAAAGTCTGCTTCTGCCAGAGACTCATATTACTTCCCCACTTGGTAGTCCTGTAGGAAACAAGGGAGACAAGCACATCACACTGAGGTTATCTCAATTTCAGCCTTGGAAATAAAAGCATTTGAAGGATGCAAAGACAGAATTAGGAACACAACAAATGTACTTATTAGGAACTAAACTGAATCCCTCCAGCAACCAAGGTTCTCCCAAATGTGATGGTAATGCCTCCAGGTCAGCCAGTAACAGTCCCAGAGAAGGAGAAGAAAACACCGAGTTCATAGTGCCGCGCCGTCTGCCTGGACTGAACAGATGTGGCTGTCTACCTGGCCCTCAGGCCTGTTGGGTGTTCAGCTCAAAATTGCTCACAGGAAAAGCGAATCAGCCTAGCAAGTTTACCTGGGGCTATCCTTCATCATGGAGGCTCGAGTTCCCTGGGGAAACAGACTCACGCCTTGAACATTACCCTGGCTCTGGTAGGCCTGGTGAATCCAGTAAAATCGTGGCTGGCTGGGGGAAAGTCTGGGTAAGGAGGGGCAGAGGAAGAGAGGTGCACCGAAAACACACAGCTTCAAGGCTACACAGTAAAACAACGGGACACGGACCCAGAGATGTTGCCCATAAGCTGGGAGACCTTGACTTACGGTGGTTCTTAACATGGGGACTCGTCACAGTGATTTTATAAAACGGCATGTGGAAAGTGCCTTGCTTACAATATCCAGTAACATGTTACTTGCCTTTTCTCCCAACACTTCTTGGGAGGTGCGTGGTATCGGCATAGTCAGTTAGGCTGCTCCTGATCTCCGAGGTTTGGGTTGAGGAGAAGGGGAAAGGAGCAGAGGGAATGAGAGGAAGCCCAGCACTGTCGCAAAAGCAAAACCTCCACTAGCTTGAATTTCTGCTCATCAGTACGCCTGACTCTCTCTCACCTATAACGCGTCACTTTTTCTTTTTTTTTGGTACCGGGGATTGAACTCCCACCGAACCGCTGAGCTAAATCCCCGGCCCTAACGCATCACTTTTTAGAACAGACTCGCCTAGAATAGAGAAAGCAGGGAGTGAAAGGCCTGAAGCATTCCCAGCACCTTCTTCTCTTGACTTTGGAGAGTGAGACAGCAGCAGGCTCTGGTGCACTGCGGCCACGAGATGCGGTCAAGCTCCTCTCAGCTGCCACTTTATTTTACCCCAAGCTTTTCCTTTTTGGTTTCGCATTATGTTCACTCCTCTTCGTAAAGTAAGGCTGACTAGCAGATTTTGAGCATGACTTATCAGGACATGTATTACTCTCAGTCACATGGAACAGGGCTTCATGGAGCAGGCATGGAAATCCAGTGTCCACCCGGGGACCGTGTGGGGAGCCCGGTCCCCTAGGCCTCCCACGACCTCAGCCACGACCCCTTCCACCTGTGCACGAGACTGGCTCTGCAGCAGCTGCTGGGATGCTACCTCTGCCTCCATTTCCCTCTCCCTGACTCTCATCCCTTCTTCCTCCTACGAAGTTGAGCAGTTAGGTCGGAGGGCAAAGCTATTTCTGGAGGGTTTGCTGAAGGTAAGATTGGGGAGTATATTAGAGATTTAATTATTAAATCAGCATAAAGGCATTCCAAATACTACCTTTTCCTTTTTGACTTGAACATATTCATGACTTCAGTTGTCTGTTTTACAAAACTTGAAGTTGAATTGCATTTACTGAAGTCACTGTGGTGAATTCCATTCAGATCCTGGGCTTCTTACTTCACCACTCAGGCAAAGGTTGGGTTCAGGTTTCGCTTGCTTCCCTATCTTCCTTACCTCTCACTGACCAGCTCCAGGATGGTGCTCTCATGAGCATTCTTACCACACAAACCTGCCCTGATGATTTAGGTAATACCAAGTGTTGGCAAGGACAAGCTCTGAGATTCACCATCGCCGGCGGTGACCCTCACTTCACACCACCTTAAGGGGCAGACACTGCTCCTGGTTCCCCAGAGGCAGCTTCTCGAGTCCCCTCAGAGACCAGGAACACAGAAATGCTTTTCTTGGGCAATAAAATAACATTTTCTGCATTCTCCTTTTTCTTTTGAGTGTTATAATGACTCAAATGTTTTGAGGGAGGCAAACACAGATGAAGCATGTGCTTTTGACGATTTTGACTGAAATTTGGAAAAGTTATATGCCACCTCGTGTTGCACTCGTTCAGCAAAGATTTGAGTGTCTTCATGTGGTCGGCTCGGGGTGCAGGCATGAGAAGACACAGGCATGCCTCTGCACCTTGCGCAGCCTCAGCAGGGACAGACAAACCCACTGGACCAACACTAGATGGTTCATCTGACAGGGGAGCAGCTGCGATAGGAGGAGGCGAAGGATGGGTGTGATTGTGCCAGGAATGGGGACACCTTCATGATGCAGAAAAGGCCTCTCCCAGAAATTAGAACCGAGGAGCCACATAAACAGAATGTATCATGGATAATGAGATTTAACTGTACAAAACACACTGCAACATTGTGCTAATAATAACTAACATTTGCACTTACATTTTCTCTGTGAAGATGAGGCATCATTTTGTCCATTTGAAATAAATCCTTCAGGCCTTCGTGGTTTCCCAGTTCATAAGTGGCTGTTGTGTCCGGTGTTTTCCTGCCTTCTCCTGCATGGCCTGAGCATGGCCTCAGCTCCAGCCATGCATGGTTCGAAGTGGTGCTTTGAGAGACAGATGATGGCCTTCCACAGCTCTCCTCACACTGCTGGGCCTTAGCTGAGTACACAAATATGAAAGAAAGCTGCGTTGTCAGGTGAATTCTGCATCTCGGTGATTTTCAACTGATCCTGTTTTTTTTTTTTTTCTCATAATGGTGAATAACTCTCCCCCACCATTTTGCATTTGGTATTTTTCCTGATTATTGTCCAAAAATGAACTCTTGGTCTTTGATGTGATCTCTTTAGATGATCTGACCACGAAAATACCCTAAATAGCTAGCTGCTTTCTACTTATGTTATTTAGCACAAGAGCTCCATTCTAATTTTCACAAAGGACCACAGCTGGGTTTGTGGCTGAAGATACAAAGAAAGCTTAGTACAAGGCTACACAAGGCAGTGAGCCTGCCCCAGAGCTGCAGCATCCACGCGATGTGGCAGAGGAGTCCTCCGTTGAGGTGGCAGAGTCCTCCATTGAGGTGACATTTACTCACCTCCCGGAAAGAGCCCACGGGAGCCTCCCACCGCCCAGCAAGAGCTGGCTGCCCACTACCACTGGCTAGATGCTTCCAGTTAGTTAAAGGTGTTTGGCCTGTTTCTGGTTCTTATTAATAACAAGGGCAAGAGAAACCGTGTGATAGTTAAGCATGCTGCGGTCTCCAGGTGCATCCATTTTCCTACAAATAACTCACGCTCTTCCTTTTTATGGTGGAGCAGTGTTCCTTTGTGTACAAAGACCACAGTTTCTTTATTCATTCATCAGCTGGTGGGCACATAGGCCCTTTCCAAGATTTAGCGTTTACGAATTGTGCTGCTGTAAACATGGGTTTGTGTATACCACTGTGATATGATGCTTTCATTCTTTTGGGAAGATACCTAAAAGGAGTACAGCTAGGGCAAATAGAATTTTTATTTTTTGTTTTTTAAAGACTCTCCAAAGATAGGTGTGTGTGTGTGTGTGTGTGTGTGTGTGTGTGTGTATCAAAATAAAAGACAGATAATAGGAAAACAGAGGGTGCAAAAATGTACTGTAATCCAGTGTGAACAATGTATCTGAAAGTGGCCATTACTTAGTTCCATTGTCCTATGTTTTTTGTATGTTCTTTGGCCTGTTAGTATGATTTAAAATCTGCATATATGATAATTAACTTATAAGGTTTTATAAGATAAATAAATGAGTATCTTGTTGGAAAAGTAAAAGGGTTAGAGGGAAGGGGGAAAATAATTGTAATATGTTATGTACATTTACCAATTCGTTTACAGTGAACGGAGTCATGCACGGATACAATTTTTTCAAAAGTAGAAAATAACAAGGGTAAATGAAAATGATGACTGTATGAATAAAGAAAAAAATCACACTTGTAAATGGCTGTAAAAACTTGAAGTTAAAACATCAGAATTTTTTTTGCAGTATTAGAGGTTTCTTAAAGTTAGTCAAAGCATATATACAAAAAGATTGTTTTGCTTTTATATCTCTTTCCTCATGTCATGAGCACATTTGTCTTTTAAAAATCAGTGGTATCAAAAGGAAAAGCAAATGCTGTCGGAATGTTCAGTCATCTTATTGTGGAAATCCTTTGCACACTCATTAGCCTTATTCATTTTAGTTGCTGTAAACACACACTCTTCAGTCAAGAGCAATGGGCTATGTGGCTATCCACACCCATTTTTATTATGTCGCTAAGAAAACAAAGGTACAATTGTGTATAAAATTCAATAAAAGAAGAAAATAAAGGCACGATTCTGTAGAAGAATTCAATAAAATAAACCATTTCAAAGATAATAACCCTCACCAGTCCTCAGTACCTGTAACAGACGCATTCTCCAAGTAAAAGGGCAGGGCCTTCTGCCTACAATGCTCAGTTTGTAAACTTTCTTAGGCAAGAGAAACAGTAGAATCCCTACCCTTGGATTTAGGAAAGATAGCTTAATTAGGCTGACTGTTCACCAAAAACAGTATGTTATTGTCAGCATTAAGTTGTATTTATGTCTCCATAGAGATTAATAATTTATTCAAAAGAATAATTTTTGCTAACATGATAGTTTGCTTTATAAGCAACATCAAATTCATCTTTAAAACATATGTACAAATTGGGCATTGATTCCCAATGTTGTTAAGTCAAATATATTAGCTGGTTCTCATAAGGAAAATTTTCTCTACTGCCAAAGCAAAAAGTAAAAGTATTTCTTTCTTCCCCTTCCGCCTCCCTCCCCTCCTTTTTTCTTTCTTTCCTCCCTCCCTACTTCCCTCCCTCACTATCTTCTTCCCTCTTATTCTTTCCCATCTCCGTTTTCCTTTTCTTCCTTTTTTTCAACCATTTACTATGTCGCTTTGTCTCTTTGCATGTCTTATACAACATCCAAGCTTTCCACATTATTCAAACATTGTTCTGTATGTCATCCAGTATTTCTGAAGGGAGAAATTCATTTTTATGTGGTCAAAAGGCTTTTGTCAAGGGTACTTGGTAAAATTGTATTAAATGCTATTTGAAAGGTAGCTTGATAAATGCAACTCTGTGCTTCCTTCCTCGGAGAAAAATTTTATAAAGTTTGGTCTTGTTTGCTTAAGAAATCAATGCATGTAATTTGCAAAAGGTCAAGTGTGACCTTGCATCTGCTGTCACATCAGTATTTTTAAATCTGTGCGCTACTCCCACCTCTCGTTCTGGTTCTCACTCCTATCTGTTCACGTCTAAACCCAAACTTCTCCCCTACACTCCTCCTTTTCCCCAGCAAACCAAGGTGTATTTCAGAGCTGCTGTTTCCTTCTCCCACCCCTCCCTGTCCAGACCCCAACTTTCCTCAAAGGAAGCCCTGTGATTATCACTTCCCTCCAGCAGCTCACCTTGCTCACTTCCGTTGGGTCTCCCCTGCTGCCTCCTGACTCGGCCCCACCAGTCATGAGAGCTGGTTGGATCTGAAGCCTCCAACTTCCACCTGCTGCTCACTCCTTGGTCTGCTGCTCACTGGCTTCTGTATCCACCTCCCCTCCAATGGCCAAATCCAGTGTAAAAGATTTTATTCTTTTTTAGACAAAACTTTCCTCTGTAACATTACTTTTTGATAATAAAGCCAAGGGTTTCTTCTAAGCTGCTCACTTTTAAATCATCAGATTAGGTGTATGTGCTCACTATGAACAGTATAATATTTTGGTTTAGAAAATGTAATAGCTCTATCCATCAGGATAGAGATGGTTATGCCTAGTAACAACCAGTCCCTCAAACCTTGGTGCTTTATGATAGCAAAGCCTCCATTCTCTCTCTTCCTATATGTGTTTAGTGGGTAGATTTTGACTCACTCTTGTATCTGCAGCACAACCCTTCCCTAGCGACCTTCATTCAGAACATTCCTGACATCACTGTGCAGACAGAAAGGACAGGGATTCAGCCTGTTTCGGTTGGAAGTGAGGATTGAAACTTGTGTTCACATCTCTACCTTCAGGGGGCCAGCACAGGCTGAAACTAGCTGATGCCAGGTTGGAAGTACCGTCCTTTCCTGGGGAGGCAAGAGGATGTTTGGCCACCAATAATGAAATCTACCTGGAGCACAAAGCCTTAGAAAGCATCAACATTTCAGTTGCTCTTTACAATAGGCCCTTTCCAGGAAGCTGGAAAGCAGGGACTACAAATGTACATGGACAAGTAGGGGTAATACTTTTTTTTTTAAATTGAAGAGAGGAAAGACTATTTTGATCTAAACGTGTTAGTGATTTTTGATACACATACGGCAATGACACATTTGGCATTAGATGTCAAGTGCAGTTGGAGGAGCATGGAAGAAGCTGGCTGTCTCTTGCAGGACAGTTGCCTGCCAAGGGCTTTGCCCGGGGAAGATGTGCAGCACAGGGCAGAGGAGCAGACCTGGCCCCTGGAAGGCAGCCACTTCCCAGTGTGACCTCCAACTTCCAGGCATGGTCTGGAAAATTCAAGCTTAGTTCTATGTTGTGTTCTGTTCCTATTGAAGGCTTCCCATGAGGAGCTGCTGCTCTTCTTACCTCTCCCTCTTCTGACAAAATGGCCCAGCAGTTCCCACAGATGGAGGTAACTTTTTATATTCTTTTTTGAAGACAAAATATAATGTTAATTTCTTTAGCAGGTGAATAAAACACAAATCATTTTTTACTGTGGAAGAGCTGGGAAATCTTCCAGAGCTGCATCCTGAAATCCTGAATTTGCTGTTCCTACAGGAAGACTGGAGCATTAGGGAATGGGCGTGTTATTGTCTTCTTCTAAAATTAAATGTGACTTCAAGATCTTGGATTTTAGAGAGCCTGAGTTCTCCAGCCAGTAGTAGGCCCCTGGTGCTATGCTAAGCCTAGATCCTCCCTTCTTCTTCTTCTTTTCTATTGCGTGTATTCAAGGCGCACCATGTGGTTCCCCCCTGCACACGCAGAGTGGAATGACCACCACAGGTGAGAACAACATATCTCAGAGTTTTCTCAGAGTTACTTTTCTTTGTGTTTTTCTACTCTTAGCAATTTTCCCGTGTACAATGCTCTGATGCTGCTGTTGGTCCTCTTGCTGCCCTGCGAGTCCCGGAACCCTCCCCCACGGGAATGCAAGTGAGAGCTGCTGACCCTCGACTGACTCCCAGCCTCTCCCACCTCGCCTCTGCGTGGTTCTGCTCTTTGTCTGTGTATTCAACTCTCTCTTGGGTTCCACACATCAGTAAATCCGTGCAGGATTTCCTCCCCACCTCTGACTTTTTTGGTTGTTGCGACTCTGTGCTGTCATAGGAGATTAAACCCCCACACCCTGCCCACAGCGCAGGTCCCACAGTCACGCGTGGTAGGAAGCTATTAGCTTGCTCAGCTTCGTGTAGCTTTCAGCTCTCTCCAGCATGCTCCTGGCCTATTCATTTACCGCTTTGCTGGTCTACTCAATCCGCGGTCGATTTCAGGACCCGGGACAGTGACTTCTGAGTGAACCCTGAGCCTCACAAGTTGGCCAGTTTCAATGTCAAGGAATATATATTTTGTATTACATATCTTGCAATGCCAGTTTGATTTTAAATATGAGAAATAGTTCGTGTGATGTGAATGTGATTATTATTTGGATTCACAAGAGCAAGAGGGTAAAAAATTATAGTTTTTCTAAAGATTTAAAAATGTTTCATGTCTTCAATCCTGCATGCTTGCATTTATCTTAAGGCCAATGAAATTATGATTAATCTTCTATATTCTAGGCTTATTTTCATGTTTTTAAAAATGACATAACATCTGTGATAGGACTGATATCTGGAGTAGTGGAGGAAAAATGAGACAAATTCTATGATTTGTTTAACTGTAATATTTGCTTATCATGAATCCAGGGACTTTCAAGATGGAGACAAAGGTGACTTATGGGGACAGGAGTTGATTCAAGATGTTGGTATTTCAATTTACCTTTAGCAGTGAAATTGATACTGTTAATAATCTTGCTTATGTTTTACCCATAGATGTGTCCAGAGAACTGTGCATTTCTTGTCTATAGTCTTTCATCCAGACACTGGTAGATACAGAGACAAACTTGTGCTTGTACTAATTTCAGGTATTCCAAACTACTGTAAAACACACTACTTAGAAGTCAGCTAGAACATTGATTTTCTGCTCTGGAGGCAATTCTTTTGAAAACAGAAAGAACGGAAGGGGAATCTAAGCTAACACCTCAGATCTATGCATTTTCATGTTGCTAGACAACTTCAAGAGAAGGAAGAGGCTTGAGGAATGAAGACCAATTTAACAAGAAAAATTTTACCTGGCAGTACTGTTTCTCTCACCTACACAGTGGCCTAGTTAGAAATTATATTATAACACCCAATTTATTTTAGCATTGTGTGTACCCTGAATGGACCTGAAAAGTGACTAGAGGTTTCAGAAAGTTGTAAAAGTACATAAAGATTTAATGATGTGTTGGACACACAGAGACATCTCAGGACTGAGAGTTTAAGAGTCATAGAAGCTCTTCTCACAGTAAGATAAGAAGTCTTCACCACCTAGGTACAGTATTTGTTAAAATTATAAGAAAAGCCATACATCAACCTCTGTAGTAATTTTATAGAAAACTATTAAACTGCTATTCATACCAATGCAATGACAGGCTGAGAGATGATATCGGAGCTTGGCTGGTGGGTGCATGGGTTTGTGTGAGATGGAGCAAGGTTTTCTGGTTGCTTTGTATCTGAAGCCCTCCCTTCTGCAATGCTCAGGCCTCCAGAGAAAGCCAGAGCATGATCATTCTGGGGAGTGCAGTAGGGGAGTGGTGCACTAAGACCAGGATGTTTGCTGCTGATAAAATGGTCAGAATTTTGGACACAGAAATGTACTCTGAAGATTGAGTGCTGGACTGCATGAACATTTGAAAAGTTCTAAGAGCAAATAAAATGAAATACAGAAACTTAGCACTTTGGTATGCAGCAGGCAAAGAAACCCAGGGGTGGAGATTTGGGGCAGCTTCCCTGAGGTGGTTCCGTATACGTGATCCCAAGAGGGGTTCACTCAGAAGTGCTCCTGGGACAGCATTTTTGAGGAAACAGATTTGGGCAGAGCTGGAGGTGAACCACTGCAGCTGGCCTCCACTGACACAAATGGATTCCATCTGGGATGGCCTTTCAGAGGTGTGTAAACTGAGGCAGGCTGGCCCTATGAGGACAGGAAGGCTGCAGCCTTCTGAGGTCCACTCAGCACAGCCCTCAACGAAGGCCTTCCTAGGCAGAGAGGAGCGCTGGAGGTTCAACACTGTCTTGCTGGGCCCAGATGTTGAGTGTTTACTGTAGCTGAGAATATGACATGGAAGGCTGCAGGACCTGGTCTCTCAGGGCCAGGAAGCACGGATTTCCTGAACAGGAAGCTGAGCCTGAAAATCCACAGTGCTGGTCCCAGCTACTCGACCTCCTAAGAAAACACACTGGACACTGGCTTGGGTCATGTTCTACGCACTGGGAGAGGAAGCCTTGGACTTTCGAGATGATCGCTTCTCAGCAGGCAGCTGCACCTTCTCGGCCAGCATCTGTGATCTGCTGTCCACAGCTTCCGAGGGATGCAGGGGAAGACAGAGCCACTGTGGCCCATGCTCGTGTTCCCACAGCCACAGCCTGCCCTGGAAGGCTTCCCTCACCACTGTGGCGTCCACGCGCCACACCAGAGGCCCTCACACCAGAGGGCCACATTCTTCAGCTTTCAGGTAGCCTACTCCAGGCAGCCCTGCAGAGAGCATCAGTACCGATTTCTGGGACACAGGTTGAGTCCTCAAAGTGGTTCACATCCCACCAGGATGAAAAGGGCCCGGTGTAACAGTGTTGCTACTGAGTTCCCAGTTCCTCTGAAGGAGTAGTGCCAAGCGGGGCTGGGAGCTGGGGTTGGAGCTGCTGGTGCCATCTCTCCATGCTGCTGTGTTCAGCGGGGTCAGTATTGGAACCTGACACGTGTTGTGCTGGGAACATTAATACTGCAGAGATCAGGGCCCCTTTTCCTGGCAAACAGTTGTTGAGCAGTTATGGTGTCGTGGGAGCCTAGCGTGGACACCCCTGCTTGGGCTGTGAAGTTGCCCTTGGTGACGGGGAGCCCTGCTCTCCCCATGGGTTGAGCGCTACCACTGCACACAGCTCCTCCAGCCCAGCCTGATGGCCCTGGCTGAGGCCAGCTGGCGTCACAGGGCTGTTGCGCTGCTCCTGTCCAGCAGCGTTGCTCCTCTCAGGGAGATGCTCTTGGTACATCTTGGCACAAAGCTGGGCCTCACCGAGGCTCTCGGCTGTTTACACCTTCTGCTCCTGGGCTCCCGGTCTCTCCACGGGCTTGGCAGTGGCCAAGTTGCTCAGTGCAGCTCATGAGACTGCAAACATTCTCATTCCAGGCCACAGCGGCCTCTACTTTGGGAGGTTGACTGGAGCAGGATTTCCCCTGTGGCTGACTTCGTGCCTCTGCTGGATGAATACGCCCTGCCATGTCAGTTTGTTTTTCTCTCAAACTCACATGCTGAGCTGAGCAACCAATGTGCCCATGAGATGTGTGGAACTCTTCTCCACCAGGGCTCTGCAACAGGATCCACAGCCAGTGCTGGGACTTTGCTTGTCCCGCTTGAGATCAGATCCTTGTTTCATGTCTGCTCGTGCTGGTCCCAGCACTCCATTTTCCTCATGTGAGGGCTCTGTGCTGGGCACACCCTGAATGTGGCATTGCCTCTGCCCCCCAGGCCTGTGTTGTCCATCTGGCTTCTCCACCAAGGTCACCAGGAAAAATGAACTGGCTTTTGGAAGCAGATCAAAGCTCTGCTGCAGATGGCGTAGTCTGGATGAGCCCAAAAGTTCATGGTCATGATTTTCTGGGGCGAATTCTGCCTCTTTGCCTTTCACATGGGAGCCAAGCTGCAGGACTCGCTCAGGGCTGCTCTCCGTTCTCCTATGGGTCCTCGCCCAGAGCTGGGGTGTGGGCACGGCTGACCTGTGTGCAGCTCTGTGAGTGCTGGGGCACATGTCCCGCTTGCCATCTTCAGGGTCCTGAGAGCCCCACGTGTGGTGGTTTGTCCTTGGCTGTGCGAGACGTGGCACACTTTGCCCCTTGTAAAGCATGAGTCCTGGTGTGCCCCCGGCCAGAGGACAAATATAAGCTTCACCTCAGTGAATCTTTTCAAATGTGCATGTGCCTGTGAGGCTCACAGAAGCAGCTTTTTAAACTAGATCAACATGCTGTTGTTTGGTTTGGTTAACAACTCAATGAGCTGGTCATTTGGCTGATTAAAATGTTATTGTTTGTGTGTAGCTGGTTGTGACATTCTGGGGACATTTCACATGTGGTAGATTACTTTACTTTACACGGTGCTGTAAGATTGAAGCACAAGAGGGTGAGCCCAGCCCTCAGGGGAAACGGGGATGTGGAGGTTGTTATTTCTGTCCACAGAACATGAATCACTTATTGATAGGTGTGGAAAATGGATTAATGGGGGGTGAGCTGTCCTCCTTCTCTAGCAAGTGCTCCTCCCCAGCGGTGGCTAACGAGGCCATTAACTGGTTGGGTCAGCAAGCGTCCCTTACCCACCAGGTCCCTTCGCTTTGTGGAAAACTGAATGAAGTTGTGATGGGCAATCTCGGCCCTTCATCTGCTAAATATTCAAATGTTTCTCCACCAAGTACACTTTCAACTGAATTTGTGGATGCAAGTGGATTCAGTTCCAGAGTTTGCTGTGTGGTTTTCCCCAGTAGAATCACACATGACTCACAATCTGTGGGTCCAGTGTGGGAATTCTGACGAGCACACTCTGTCTATGCTGTGTACCTGTTCAGGGACCGGGGACGTTACTGTAGGCCTAGTTATGGCTTCCGTGGACCCAGTGAAGCCAACTGAGGCTAGGACACAGATTACTGTGCAGGTCCCACAGCTCCTCCTCTAGCGGAGGTGGGGTAGGGGGCACTGCAGGGTTCACCAGATCCTGTGTCCAGGAGTCGTGAAGCAGCTGCCTATTCTCATTTATTCCATGTAAGTACTCACTTGAGTAAATGGCCATGGATCTCTCTGGAAAAGAGTGAGGAAATTTTCCTGAATACCCTTACTGCAAGAAGGCATCCATTCCTGGGCACCTGGCTTCTCTTCAGTCAAAGCGTTAAGGGTCTAAAAACTAGGCCGCTGACTCTCTGCCAGAGATTGTGAGTTTTGTCCGGATGGCCACCCTCAGGCTTGTCCTCATCCAGGCTTGCTTTCTTTGTACTGGTTGAGTAATCACGTCTCTTGTGCCCAGGGACACTGTGTTCTTTCAACCAGCTTCCAAGTCTCTATAAGTCAGGCTGGCGTTGCTGCTGTCCAACTTTGTTTGCCTTAGGATACTTGCTTCAGTGCTGTCTCTGATGCCTGTTACCCCATTTGGCCTCCATTACTTCAAAATTATTCCATCCTCATTGCTCTCACAGAAGCCATTTCGGCAACAGCATCCTCCTACTGTTACCCTTGCCTTACAGAGGACAGTCACCATGTGGCTTCTAATAATGTCGGTGCTTTTTCGGCTTATTTTGTTGGTACACAGTCCTCCAAGCTGACTCCATGAAGCATAGACAGACATCTGGTGGGCTTTCTGGCTTTGCACAGCGTATCTACTCAAGTATGTGTGCTGCTCTAAGCTTTTTGAGCTCTTCCTCTGCCATCTTCCTCAGTATTTTGGTCAATTTTACTTCACTTAGTAAAACTGCTTTCTCTGTGCTTCCAGAGCCATTCTAGTAGAATATAGGTAGGCACCTGCGTCCTAGGATTCCTGCCAGGACTTTAAATAGTGAGCCATGGAGGATGCACTTATATCAGTATCTTCTAACTCAATTTCAAAGCAGGAAGAAGGATGCTGGCTATTAATAAAGAGCAGAGAAATACTCTTGCTGAGAGCTTGCTGTGTGTGGAAATTAGTATATTTTAGTTAGTGCGCATAGGCTTTCCTGTCTCAATCTCAGAGTCTCACTAATCCCCTGTCATGTGTTGGCACTCGCAGTATAGGTCTGTGGAGATTCATCTTCTCAGAAACCTTTCCACCCTCCTATGTTCTGTATCCTTAGCATTTACTATGCCAAGGACTCAAGAGATAAGGTTTTCTTTATTTTTTACCCTGTAGATCTTCTGGTCTTCATACTCTGTCTTGAATTAGTGATCATTCAGAATCCACCTTTCTTTTTATATTTTCCTCCAATGCATTAATATCACCCAAGAAGACTCATTGATTTTGTAGTCATCACGTAAGGTGTGATCAAACAGTGCAGTGAATGTTTAAATAGAAAGAAAAGTACCACAGTAAAAGACATACTGCTAGCAATCCTCCTCAAAATAGTCCACACTGCGTTGAACGCACTTGTCCCTTGGTTCTTGGCCCTTTCCGAAACAGCTCTGAAATCCTCTTTCATGAGTGTCTCTAGTTGTGTTGTCCTGGCTGCCTGTGTGTCCTGACTGGATTCAAAACATTTCCCTTTCATGGTCCTTTGGACTTGGAGAAGAGCCGGGAGTCATGTGGTGCCAGATGCTGTGAATGAGGTGGACGACGGCAGTGCCGTGTTTTTATTTTACAGAAGTTCCTGAACCAGAAGCAATGTGTGATGCTGAGACCCCTGTCACAGGGGGTAAGAGAGCTGCGTCTTTCTCAAGCCCGTTTCTAGGCACATTGTTTCTTCGATGCTTTAGTCGGCTCTTAGGATGCTTCAGGCTCACATAGCCTTCAAGGAACAAGCCTGTCAGTCCAGGCCGAAATATGCAGTCAGCGTCTCCTTGGTGCTGGCTCTGGACTTCTTGTGCAGGAGATTTCCCTTGGTGACTCGGGGTGTGGCCTCGTGATCATGCTCACAGACCCAAGCTTCATCTCCCTGATGGAGATTCTTCATAAGCTGGCTCTGAAGTGGCACGACCACATGCCCCAGTGGAACTGACAAAGCTTCAGGTTACTGCGCTGCTCCTCATCCGTGATTTGCAGTACACTGGAAAGCACACCTGTCTCACTCCTAGCTCACACCTGAGCAATCTGAAACTAAGTAGTGCCTGCTGCCTCTCATGCTGAGCTTCCACCTTCCTGTCGGATGGGACCTGGCAGCAGCACCAGTCCGATTCATTTTTATCATACCTTGTAATTGCTGCTTCCCTGAAGTTCTCAAACACCTGAGGTATTTCAGCCTCCAGAGCTCTCTCTACAGATTTCCTGTCCCCATTCGCAGGGCAAAGAGCTCACACCAGGTCTATGCTGCCTCACGGGTGCCCAAGATTGGAGGTTATTTTACAGCGGTGAGGTCTCCCTCTGGTGCCTGTGTGTTCATAGGACCCTCACAGCGTTTTCGCAGGTCACATCGAGACAGACGCTGATGTGCAGCTGGAGTCCAAGGGGCCACTGGGGAAGAGCACCTGTGAGACAAGCGGGTGTGGACAGCTCAGAGGGCTTGGAGATGCCCAGCTGGGATAGATGCTCTGCGGCAGGCCTGCCGGCTTTCACAGCTGCCCCTGTGGCCAGTGGCTGGGCTGGGCTCCACCCCAGGCAGACAGTCCTTCTCTGGCCTCTCCTGATGAGGCCTCTGGTCTCTCATAGGGCCTGCGTGTCTGGGTGGGAAGACCCTGGGGCAGATGCTTAGGGCGTGAGGGGACGATGCGACCAGAAGACCAGAATACATCCCAGGTGGAGATTTTGACGTATTTGATGGCATTTTATTTTTAGCAAGTCATAAATGAGAGTAAATATTCTGTCTAATATTGATCTCATAAAAATTTCACAATTCGGCATTAGGATTTGTACCATAGTACTATACATTACTATTTTTAAAGGAAAATATTGATGCAAATAGTCCTTGGATAGCATTTACTCTCTCATGAGGTTTTAACATCTACATTGAAATATTGAGCACCATACACTCAGTATTGGAATAATATATACATATTATATACTCAAAAATAAAAGAAAAAAGTATTAATATGAACTAATCAAACCAATATAGTAATTTAAACATTTGTGTGTGAGAAAATGTCTGTTAATATTGTTTAAATATAGACATAAAAGTGAGAACATAACCAATGTGAACAAGAGAGGTGAATATTTAAAATATCAGGTTAGCTCTAGTTACATACATGATTTATCAGATGAGTTAAAATTCCAAGAGCTTCTTGCCAGTCCTCATCTGTGAAGCAGGGGTGCTGTGCATATCAAGAACCCAGTTACAGCAGAGGAAAGAAGAATAAATTCCATGATGGCCCAGGAATAACTTCTGGCTAAATACTAAATACCCTGCATGGAAACTGCTGCCGTAACATGTGTTTAAAGAAGCTTAACCTTGAACACCGTTAAATTAAATGAATTCAGATGACCCCTTCTTAAAAGTACACACCACACTTTCAGCGTCACAGAACCACCTTCTCTCAGATACGCTGCAATGAACCTTGTGGTGTGGACTCAAAGCTGCCGCTTAACCCTCCACGCCCAGTGGCTCCTTTCCAAGCCCAGCACAGGGCACTAGGGCTCAGCACTCGGCATGAGCAGACCTGCCTTTGTGCTGCCGAGGTGTGATTGATTGTCCTTTAGCAATGCCCACGGTTGGCACCGCTGCTCAGAAATGTATCGCCGCCCAGGAGCTGTTTACTTTTTGCATTATAAAGGCCTGAAAAAGCAGTTATGTTGTGGGTTATGAAAAAGGTCCCTCCTTTAGTGGGAAATTCCAGGGAATGTTAAATGAGTTTATTCAGGGTTTGGGAACACATGGTATGCGTATGGCCAAAGCAATGTGTGCACCTCAGAGAATACTTCGATTCCACTTAGGATTCGATGTATGCAAAGTGAAAAACCCTCAGTTTGTTTTAGCCGCTATTGTGAGAGAGATCACTGACTTGACCTTACTGTTCTTGTGAGACTGCCATGGTTTGTTCCTCTGTTCTTGCTGTCTTTGTATAGCCCTTCCCCTAAGACTCCATGACTGCTTTTCCTCATCTGATCTTGCAGATGTCATGGCTTCACGAATCCTCTTTTTGTGCAGCAAAATGCCCGTAACAGCTCAGAGCACCGAGCCCAGTGCCCTCGCCGGGTGTAAGTGGTGCACTGGCTCTGAGGGTAAGGCTCTGTGAGCCCTGAGAAGTTGTGTTCTGTGTTCAGCGAGTTGGGGTGCTTGATCCCAGAGTTTCTCTTTCCAACAAAAGTCGGAGAAAAACGTCTTTTCTGTCTCTGCTGTGTAGGAAGATCCCAGAAACAGATGGCTCGACAACATGATGTCCTAAGATTAGAGGCAGAAAAATTCAGGTCCCCCAAATAGAAAGAAATCAGTCCCCATAGTAAGTAATATGCGAGCCAGACATTTTGCAGAGAAAAACGGGGAGAAAGAAAAGTAGCGCAGTAATCACTTTGATTAAATGTAGGTCAGGGGACCCTGAAGCCCAGAAGGAAGGCAAGAATGTTAGGCAAGAATGGAGATCTGCAACAGCCCTGACAGCCGCTCTGTGAGAACTCGCAAGCTCACAGCCGGCTGTGGACCTGGCGCTCCTCAGTGCTCAGTCTGTGGGAAATCCGAAGCGCAGAACTCAGCTCCCCGTGCTGCGTAGGGCGCAACAGTTCGCCTTTGTCTGCTCTGTATGGTGTGGTCCTAGGTTCAGCCATTTTCCGAACGCATTTGTAATCCCGAGAGGCAGATTGCCTGCCTAAGCACAACTCCCCAAGGGCTTGGCCTCCAGCACCCAGAAAGGATAAAGCCAGCTTCAGAGCTGGACCACGGATGCCTGGCCTCCTCGTACCAGCCAGGCTGTGCTGAATCCCGCCTGCTCCCCGACTTCTCGCTCAGCTGTGGCTCCAGCATGCCCTTCGCTCCACGTCGAGCACGCCTTCTAGGGTTAGGAGTCATCTGAGCAGATCCAGGGACAGACAGGGGAATGTGGGCACGAGCAAAGACAACGTTTTAAACGAACTGGAGATGAGTAGTAAAACTGTTAAAGTTTTATTGCCTGTGAACCAAAAGAAATGGACTTGGAGAAGAGCTGTGCTTTGTTCCCGGGCTGACCCAAGAGATGCAGCGAATTAGGAGCAGGGGAGGAGGGAGGTGTTAGGGAACAGAAATGCGTGGCGGAGGGCAGGGTGATTGCCAATGTCTCGGATTTGTGGAGAGGGGAGCAATTGGTCTTGCGGAAAGCTGAGTCAGGGTGGCCGGAGCGGAAACTGGAGAATGGCCAAGTTTCGCTGGGCAGATGTGCTGGGAGGTGTGGCTTTGGAATTTAAATTCTAACATAAGACATTAGAAATCATGGTGCCTTGATAAAATTAACAGGACCAGATCCTCTTGCTGTAAAGTGGACAGAGCAAACGTGGCTGTGTGGATGCCAGCGAGAGATGTCCGCCAGGTGGGCGTCAGTAGTGCACCCCAGCAGGATGGGGCAGAAAGGCTGTGCCTTCAGCCCGGGCATGTTCAATATGAATTAGCTATGCTGAAAGAG
Source organism: Fukomys damarensis (assembly GCF_012274545.1). NCBI lineage: Eukaryota > Metazoa > Chordata > Mammalia > Rodentia > Bathyergidae > Fukomys > Fukomys damarensis. The sequence continues at coordinate 940,705 of NW_022900916.1, forward strand.
AGATATCTCAGGAAACTCACAGAGAGGAGTTCCAATCGTACAAGTCCCGTCACCGAGGTGGAGTTCAAAGAACACAATGTACAACAGAGCTGGAATTAGTACTTCATAAATCAGCAGTGGTGGCGCATGCCTGTAATTACAAAACTTGGGAGGCTGAGGAAGCAGGATTGCAGTGAGTTAGAGTTCAGGGCCAGCCTAAGCTACAAAGCGAGAAACTTTCTAAAAACAAAACAAAAAACTCCATAAATTGCTTAATTAAAAGCAGTATTTGTTCTCAACGATATCAAGAGCACTGTAAAATACTCTTGCCAGGTCCTGTGGCTGGTCCAGGGGTAGTGAGGGCCCCTGTGGCCAGGATGTGTGGACTCTGGGTACAGAATTTACAAGCCGCAAGGCTATTCAGGAAGAATGGACTTTAACTGGAAGCTTTAGTTGACACCTAGTGTAAAATCAGTCAATCATCAGATCTGAAAGAAAGAAAAATCTACCATTTAAACCTGGTCCTGAATTTAGAGCCACAATTTTTATTTTGAGCTGTGTGAGCTTTTTGTTTTTTCCAACTCACAGAAGTCGTCTGGATGACCTTCAAAAGGTGAAGAATCATGTGTGTGTGCGTGTGTGTGTGTGTGTGTCTGTGTCTGTGTGTATGTTTGGCTATTTAAAAAATCCAAAGGGATATGGGATTGTGAGGGTCATATTTATTAAAAAGGGCCAGTGACATGCATTTTGAAAAATGAGCCATATATATGCTAGGGAGAAAGAAGTTTTACAATTTATGTACCAATAGTAAAGTATTTGTTACTAAATTATATTTGATTTTTTTCACTTCATAAAAGTTTGAAGAAATCATGGAGTGTGTGGATTAAAAAAAGGTTTTTAAAACCTATACTGCTCATATATTTATTGAAGGAGTGGGGACGTTTTGGCTTGTGTCAGTGCACGCTCGAAGGACACAATGATCACACTCCCTGGAGGGGCTGGCACACGCACAGAACACACTTCAGTCCCCTTCACTCTCTCTGCTCCACCCCTTGTAATTTTCCAGCTTCAGATTCATTTGTTTATCTCATAAGACATTATAAAGTTATCATATATGCAGACTGAAAATAAGACTAATAGCCCAAAGAACACACAAGATGTGTAAGACCGTTGTGCTAAGTCAAGTGAGAGATATATTAATGTAAGGCCATGCATGTCCGTGTGTGCACACCCATGTGTGTGCTCAACTCAGCTGAAAACTGCAGCTGGTCTCTTGGTTGTCTACCCCGGATCACTGTATGGGGCACACGAGAGTATGCTTCAAAGTAAGATGCGGTGAAAGTGTCCTCAGAGAACCTGCCAAATGCTCCCTGATGTGGGCCCTCTACAGAAGAAAGGATGGTAGCTCTCACTAAGGTGGTCAACGTGTATTACTCATTTGGAACCATGTACAGTGTAAGGGCTTGGTTTGCCATCTCTCTCTTTCACAAATGAATTGATTTTTCTGCGTTTTTGCTAGTGCATGTTACTTATAGGAAATACTAGGTTACACTGTGAGGTTTCCACATGTGCACAGGACGTACTGTACACAAGCCCATGCCCCACCAAACTCCTTCCCCTCCTCTCCCTAGTCTCCTTCCTCTCGTCTACTCATCTTCTTTCTTCTTTCACAGGATCTTAACTTTCTTAGACTCCACAGGAGGGAAAACACATCTTTGTGTGTCTGGCATAGTTTACTTAACACACTCATCTCCAGTTGCATTCATTTCCTTCAAATGGCATGAAGTCTTCCTCTTCCTGCTCTTTCTTCTTCCCCTTTTCCTGCTCCTTCTCCTCCTCCACTCTCTTCTTTTGTGCTACGGGGGATTTAACCCATTCTTTGGTACTGAGATACATCCCCAGCTCTTTTTTATTTTGTGACAGGCTCTTGTTCTCTTGTCCAGGCTGACCTTGAACTTGCAATCTTCCTGCCTCATTGTACTGGAAATACAGTGGTGCACCACCACACCTTCTTTACAGCTGAATTATAATACTCCAGGAATGTATACACCATTCTTACGCCTATTCATCCACTATTGAGAACCGAAACTGACTCCACAAACTGGGGTATTTTTGTAAATTCTGCTGCAGTAGGAAAGTGTACTCAGGTATTTCTACGTTATGTAGACACTGATCCCTGTGGGTATATGTACCGAAGAGTGGTAGAGCTACATCATATGGTGGCTCTATTTCTGGATTTGTGAGAAACATCCATACTGATTTCCATAGCAGCTGTACTAATTCACACTGCCACTAATGGTAGAAGGATTCCTTCCCCCACATTCTTGCACACACTTTAATTGTGTGTGTGTGTGTGTGTGTGCACTCGTGTGTGTTCTTGATGACAATAAATCTTAGTGGGGGGAGATGGAATTTCACTGTGCTTTAGATTTGCATTTCCTTGGGGCTAAATATATTAAATATATGTTTCACATACTTATTATTTGCTTGCTCCTGTCTCTGGAAAAGTGCCTGCTCTGCTTCTTTGCCCATTTATCCATTGTATTTCTGGTCTTCGGGTGTCAAGTTGTTTGAGTTCTCTGTGTGTTCTGGATATTATGCCTTTGTCACAGCATCACTGAAATTGTTTCCCCTATGTTCTCTCCTAGTGCTTTCAAAGTTTTAGGTCTTACTTTTGTCTTTGATCCGTTTTGAGATAATTTTTATACTGAATGAGAAACAAACATTCCATTTCAATCTTCTACTTCAAAGTGTGAAAATCTAATTTCCCCAGCACCTTTTGTTAGAGGTTTATTTTCTTCAACAATTTTTTGGCACCTTTGCCAAGGACCAGACTGCTGTGGTTATGTGGCTTCTCCTCCTTCTGTTGGTCTAGGTGTCTGTTTTTGTGCAAACGCAATGCTGCTTGCTATTATGTGTTTACATTGTGCAATTCGGTATTGCAGCGCTTCCAACATGGCTGTTCCGGAGGATGCTTTGCTTACGTGGGGACTTTTGTACTTCCTTATACCTTTTAGGGCTTTTTCTACGTTGGGGAAGAATGTCATCAGTATTTAGATTGGAATTAGATGAATCTGTAGATCTCTTTATGTAATATGGCCATTTTAACAATACAATTCTGCTGGTCTGTGAATGTGGACATTTTTCCATTTTCTAGTCTTTAATTTCTTCAGTGTTTCATAATTTTCTTGCGGAGATTTTTTTACCACTTTGTTTACATTTATTCCTAGGTATATGTACTTTCCAAGTCCACTGAGAATAGGAATGTTTTTCTGATTTCCTATTAAGTTCACTATTAGCACATAGGCAAGGTACCGAATTTTATCTGTTGATTTTCTATCCTGTTAGTTTGAGGAGTAGGTTTAGGATATTTAACCGTCTTCTGTTATAATTTTACACTCTTCTAAGTAAAGAATCATAGTGTCCTAAATAGAGATATTTGAGTTCTTCCTTTCCTATTTGTATCTTTCACCTCTTTGTCTCTCCTAATTTCCCTGGTTTATATGTGTGGGAATGCATTGGAGTAACAAGAGTGGATCCCATTGTATCATCTCTGCTTTAGGAGAAATGCCTTTCCCACTCAGTGTGATGCTGCTTCTGGGTTCGTCATATACCGTTCTACATCTAGCTTCTTTAGAGCTTGTGTCATAGAGGGATCTGGGATGCTGTCCACATCGTATTCAACACATCCTGGGAGGCTCATGCGATTTTTATCTTTGAATCTGTGTGCTATATTATTTTTGGAATGAAATTAACTTGATCGTGGTTAATGATCTTTTTGATGTGTTGTTGAATTCAGTTGACAAATATTTATTAAGGATATCTTGCACCTATGTTTCCAAGGACATTGGTCTATGGTTTTCTTTTGTTGTGTCCTTATCTGTTTAAATGTAGGGTAACAACAGCTTTGTAGGTGGAGTCTGGAAACATTCTTTCCCTTTCCAATCCATAGCATAGTATGAGAAGCAATTGTTTGTGCTGTGCTTTAAATGTCTTTATATTCATTAGTAAAACCATCCAGTTTTGTGCTTTGTTGGGAGACTTTACTGGCGCTTATTGCTTGTTGTTGATTGCTTTAGCTTTTCTTATATTCTCCTGGTTCAATTTTGGTAGGTTATATGTGTCTTTTAATTTATCCATTTCTTATAGACTTACTAATTTACTGAAATGTTTCCAAAATAGTTCTTAATGATTCTCTAGGTTTCAACAGTATTTATTGTAATATTCCCCCTTTACATATATCTCTTAATTTTATAAATGTGGTTCTTTAGTTAGCTTGGCATAGGATTTATTAATGTTGTTTATGTGTTGACTAATTCTTTGTTCCATTGATCTTCTGTATTATTTTAGTCTCTATTGCTTGGATTTTGGCTCTGGTTTTTGTTACTTTTCTCCTTCTACTGGTTTTAGGTTTACTTGTGGTTGATTTTCTAAGACCTTAAAGATGTACTGGTATGGTACTGATTTGAGATCTCTTTGCTTTTTAATACAGACAGACATAGCTTTAAATTGCACTCTTAGAATTGACTTTGCTGTATTTCAAATATTCTGATATGTTGTTCTTCGATTTTCATTTGATTCTAGGGATTTTTCAGTGTAGCTCATAATTTCTTCGATGTCCCTCTGATCATTCAAGTGTATTCATCAGTTTCCACGTCTGTGCTTTCTGCCATTTCTGTTGCTCTTCTACTTTCATTCTATTATCCTCTGATAAGATGGGAGAAGTTCTTTCTTTTATTCTGGTTTGTTAATACTGACTTTGTGGCCCAAGAGGTTACACATTTTAAAGGAAATTCCCAAAATGGTTGAAACTATAGGGTGCATAAGTTGACTGTATTCATTAAACTTAAGTATCTCTGATTTTATTAGTTGGCTGTAATAAATCCAATCAATATAAAATGCTATGTGATTCAATTTAAGAGTCTGTAAAAAGTCATTTTATAAGTAAAATTATTTTAGTTTTCCCAGCAAGAATTGGTTTATAAGATAATTCATCTATAAGATAGACTCTCTACTGTCCCCAATATAGTATTTTTTCTTCCTTTTTGAATAATCAAAATCCTTATTTAAATGAGACTCTCTACTGTCCCCAATATAGTATTTTTTCTTCCTTTTTGAATAATCAAAATCCTTATTTATATACCAAAATAATAGCAGGACTGTAGTAATAGTTATTATTTTTATTTTCTGCTTATTGTATAGCTGGGACATAAAGTAGGTGAGAATATCTTCCTTATATTGTCCTCCTGATGCATACATAAAATTCTAGGCACCTCAAAAAGTAACATTTTTATCTCTAGAATGAACAATCCTTCACATGAAACTTTTCTAATGCACACAAAACTTTGACAAAATGAAATACATGTGCAAAAGGAAATTAGGTTTTAAGTTGAAAAACCTAGCAAAACATAAAAAGAACGAAAGTGTGGAAAACAAAACGGCGATAAAGTGTACTTTGAGGAATGGTGCTACCACAGCAATGATTTGAGCCCATGGGCTCTGCAACTTAGCCCAGCGATTGCCTGCTGAGAAGGGCTGGGTGCTCCTTGTTGCTCCTGGGTGCTCCTGGGTGCTGAACACGGCAGGATGCCTTCCATGCTTTCATTTGCCAAGTTCCTTTTATTCAGTGCCACTTCAGCTGCAGGGTACATTGTTATTTTAGACAATAGCTTACTTTGCCGGCCACCGGGGTGAATACAGAAAAACTCCTCCGCTGTCTCAGCCCCCGGGGTGTCCCGGCGGAGCCACTCAGGCCCTCACCAGCGCACGAGGCGGCGATCTCCAGATGCATCACCTTCATTACCTAAGTGTTACGATCATTTCTAGAACTATCCTATTGGAGCAACTAACACAACTGCCGAAAAAAAGAGATTCTAATTCTTCCCCATTTCTACCAAGGTGCACCTCATTGAGCGTTCCGTCGAGACTGAACTGAAGTAGAACTTGTCTTTTTGTCATAGGTCAAGACATCTGCATTTTGCTGGAGGCCAGACATTTACAAAGGCATCATAACAAGACTCTGCTCGGTATCTGCAGTCTTCAAGTATTTTGCAGGCAATCAGCTCTGTAATGTAACTTGGACAGATCCCTTCCTGCCTCCCTTCCTCCCTTCTTCTTGGGCTTTATTTATCCTCATCACTGGAGCATTGTTTGCTCCAACTTCAAGACTCACTTTTGTAGAGCTTTATTGTGAGAGGCTTCTCTGTCGCTTTTACTTGCTCCTGTTTCCCTGGCTGCACTCACAACCACACACAAAGCCTTGTCGTCAGAGGCAGAGGGAGCTCAGACTCCCCAAGCTCGAGGTCCACTTGTGAAGCCCACATTGATTCAGCAGCAGAAACACTTGGCAGTCCGTCCGCACGTTAATATCATGATGATCCAGAAATCCCTGTACTACCCATCTATGAAGACTCAAAGTATGTTTCTTTTCAATATTATAATCTCTTTTGTACATCTGTTATCTTCTACTAGCTTTTCTTAAGAAATATTACAAATATATCCCATTGAATAATTGGAAAAATGTATGGTTTCATGCAACTTGATGTATTTTTTTGAGTCACACTGCATTTTTTGCATGCACTTTGCTTATAATTCAGCTATGTTCATCCCATGTTCAAAGTCCAAAGGTTTTATTACCAAATTCCAACATAAAGCTAAACAGAGGACTAAAAATATTTTAGTTGAAATCTTTAAACTTTGAAATGTGGCTCAAAATAACTTTATTTTAGAATTTGTGTTGTCTAAATTTAGAGAACGCATTTATGATTTTGCATAAAAACCTCGAGAGCACAAGATGTCATTATATTCCAAATCAAAGATATGTATAGATTAAGGGATCATCTTAAGCTTAAGAAGAATAGTAGAAAGACTACTTTCTAGTATTTGAACAGTTTTGCTATGTATATTTCTTGAAGTCATTAGCTTTCACAGTCAAATATTATTAGACTAGATGATCCTCATTTTCGGATATACAACTTTAATCCCCTTGGAGGAATAATAAAATTAGCATATGATACCTTCTCAGCATGTGAAGTTAAGGCACTTGCAACAATCTGAAGATCAAATAAACAGTTAGAAACAGGTACCGAGCAGTTAGGAATTTTAACATAAATTACCATAAATTACCTCAAATGTTCTTGAGGAAGCGTTGCTCTGATATCTCGGTGTTGGAAGCTGAGACTGTGTCCAAGTGATAAGAACTGACGAGACTCGGTAGAAATGCAGCTACATTCTCTAAGGGCTCGTGCAGTTGTTTCAGTGCACTAAATACACTGAAGATAGGAAAGAATCCCTTTTGTGCCAGGCTGAAGGAGCTGAGCTGGCCATGGAAGACGACTCCCTCCTGCAGTACATCCAGGCAGTGCCTGCCTCCCTCGACCCAGCCTCCCTGTGCTCTTTGACTCTCCGCAGCCGGGCGACTTCATGGCTGACACTGACGATTCCCCTTCCCTTTCCTGTTTTGCTGTCTGTCCCATCATTTCCTCTAAGTTCCACCTAGGATGGAAGACACCGTTGTTCCTGAGTAGACCACTATGAATCCATCTTTCTTAATGTGAGCAGATCACTGCAGCACTGGGCACATTTTTCCTGCACCAAATTACAATTTCTTTTAGTCTTTCAGGAGAAGAGATTTGTGTTTTTTTTTTTTGCAGTAAAAGAAACACTGTTTCACTATCTAATACCAGTTGCCTATTTTTTGGTATTTAAATAAACTAATTAGAAAGAACGCCCTCTTTCTTCTTCACAGCAGGAATTTGTTTTCTATTAAAACATGGATACAAGGTGAATACCCAAAAATCAATAGCCTTTCTATACACAAATAACAGACAGACAGAAAGAGAAATAAGGGAAAAAATTCCTTTTACAATAGCATCCAAAAAAATGAAGTATCTAGGAATCAATCTAACAAAAGAAACAAAAGATCTCTACACTGAAAACTACAGCACTCTGAAAAAAGAAATCGAAGAGGATATAAAAAAATGGAAAGATATCCCCTGCTCCTGGGTAGGAAGAATCAACATAGTGAAAATGGCCATACTACCGAAACTGCTATATACATTCAATGCAATGCCAATTGAAATTCCAACACTATATTTCACAGAACTAGAAAAAAGAATCCAAAAATTCATTTGGAACCACAAGAGACCTAGAATAGCAAAAGCCATTATAGGCAACAGTCACATGGCACCAGGTGTAACAATTCCCAATTTGAAACTATACTACAAAGCCACTGTGATAAAATCAGCATGGTACTGGCAAAGAAATAGGCCTGAGGATCAATGGAACAGACTGGAAGACACAAAAACAAATGCAGATGTACTCAGCTACCTCATCTTCGACAAAGGAGCTCACCATCCTCAGTGGAGGAAAGATAGCCTCTTTAATAAATGGTGTTGGAAAAACTGGATATCAACCTGTCACAGATTAAAATTAGACCCTTATCTTTCGCCATGCACTAAATTAAAATCCAAATGGATTAAAGATCTAAATATTAAAACAGAAACATTAAACTTGCTGGAAAGTAAGTTAGGCAGAACTCTGGAAGACATTGGTATAGGAAAAGACTTTATGAACAAATCCTCAGTAGCACGGGAACTAGCAGAAAGAATCAACAACTGGGATCTCATCTTACTAAAAAGCTTCTGTACTTCAAAAGAAACCATTAGCAGAACTAAGAGACAATCTACAATGTGGGAAAAAATTTTTACCAGCTGTACCTCAGACAAAGGACTATTATCAAGGATATATAAAGAACTCAAAACAATCAGTCCCCCCAAATATAAAGACCCGATCCAAAAATGGGCATCCGAAATGAACAGACATTTCTCATACAAAGAAGTGAAAGCAGCAAGAAAATATATGAAAAAATGTTCCACATCACTGGTCATTCGAGAGATGCAGATGAAAACAACACTGAGATTCCACCTCACCCCACAAAGAATGGCTGCTATCAAGAAATCACACAATAACAAATGTTGGCGGGGTTGTGGGGAGAAAGGAACCCTCCTCCATTGTTGGTGGGAGTGCAGACTAGTGCAACCACTATGGAAATCAATATGGAGATACCTCAAAGAGCTTGGACTGGAGGTTCCATTTGACCCAGCCATCCCTCTGTTGGGTATCTTTCCAAGAGAACTAAAAGAATCATATCACAGAGAAGTATGTGCACCCATGTTTATAGCGGCACAGTTTGTAATAGCTAAATCTTGGAAACAACCTATTTGCCCATCCGTTGGAAACTGGATAAAGAAGTTGTGGTTTTTCTATAAAATGGAATATTACTCAGCCATAAAGAGCGAGAGAATAGATTCATTCATAGGAAAATGGATACATATTGAAGATATACTCCTAAGTGAAATAAATAAGTCCCACATGTGTAAATACCAAATAGTTTCCCTGGTGTGAATATTCTGCAACAATGCATAAGATTCTAATAAGATTACTGACATTTAGAAATGGGAGGAAAGGAGCTAAAGGTGTAGGGAAGGTGTGATACGTAGGGGAAGAACAAAAAGGGAAAAGAAAAAAATGTGAGAGAATGAAAAGATGAAAATAAAGTGTTTGTAGATGGGGAGGGGAGGAGGGGGTGAAGGGAGGGCAGAGGTAAGGGGAAAAAAATGAGAATCAAGACTTGCCATGTAAAGGTACATGATCCCAACAATGAATGTAACTGTACTGTATCCCTAAATGTACCAATAAACTCAATAAAAAAAAAAATAAAAAAAAAAACATATGTTCATCATCATTTCACCTGAATTCATGTGGAATGACTCACACATGACTTGTACATGGTTTAGAGATTAAAGTAGGAACCAGAGACAAAAGTAAGTCCCAAACCTTAGATTTTTTTTTTTGTGATTTGCTTTGTTTTATCAGAAAAAATACTCAAGCAAAGTCTACAATCATCGGTCAATTAAGAATGACTTACAAGAGCATGAAGCAATATAATAAAAATACAGGTACAAAATATATATCCGAAACACTTCTATTTGGCAATTTTATAACAAATCAAAATTTAAAAAGAACAAAGGAGATTGCAGATTACTTCGCAGATACAGAATAAAGCAATTGATGAAGTGCTTAAGCAAAAGAAAACAAAAATATAAAGCATGCTGCTTTTCTTTTCTTTTAAAAAATAAAATCACATTTGGTACAGATCATATGGATAATACCCTTATTAAACAACCATTCCAGAATGCCTTATAGTTACAATGCTTTTATTTGTACTTCACTAAATCTTATGACTCATTTCTTGTATATAGCTCTTTACCCCATTGTTTACGAATAAAGTCTCATGGAATTTTTCCCATTTTGTAATTAAAGTTTAATTCTCTAATTTTGTGTATTTAAAAAAATTTAGCATAAAAACTGCTGGCCAAACCTTAGATTTTAGACTATATTTTAGAAATAATTTTTAGAAAGTATTCACTGTTATTCAAAGGCCATATTGATTATCAGAGTGGATATAAAATTATTATTTTATTTCTAATAAAATTCATTTTGAAGTTTGTCATTGCTCTTGATGTTAATTTTAATCTCTAGAATAAACGTTTTCTTTATTATAAAAATATTTTGCCAGGAATTTAGTTCAGTGGTTCCGCTTTCTGCTTCACAAGTGCAAGGATCCAAATTTGATCCTTGGTACCAAAGAACCCATATTGATTCATGCAGTCCTAAAGTCTTCAAATAACACATGACTCTTTTTACTTGATTTCTATTACTCTCTCCCCCAAAATTATAGATTTAAATTAAGGATTTCAAAGGATGTGGAAAGATATCATCACATTTTTCCTTTCTTAGGAAGAAGCATGTGTTCAAGGCTGTGGATGGTGCCAGCCAAAGCCCCACTCCTGCCAGGTAGGGTCCGGCCCAGAAGGACCCCCAGGCCGGACATCCGGGGCCCTGTTACAGGATTGTGTTCTGAGCTAATAGCACTAAGCTGGCCCCGTTCCATCTTCCTAGTCCCTAAGGAGGATTGGGAAGTAGGAAAGACTGCGAGTGCTGGATAATCATTTTGTTTTTAATTTTGAACTGCAAGGTAAATTATTCTCATTGAGTTTCGTCCTCCACTGAGAGCTTCCCACAGACCCGTGGGAGACTGAAATGCTTGCTCTGCTTCCCCCAAACACAGTGTCCTGAGGCAGACCAGACGTGGTGGGGACTTGATGATGAAAGATGAATAAATTCTTTTTCTTAAGCAAATTCACTTGGGAGTGAAATTTAAGACTCATCTGTGACAACATTCAAGTCATACTGAGTTCCTAGTAGTGTGACAAGCTATAGGATGAAAAGAAAATAAATCACTGTAGATGCAGAATGTCAAGTTTCACAGGTTTTGAAAGCTATCAATTTGCCAAACTAGTTTCTATGTAAAAGGAAAACTTCAAAAACGGAATGACTGTAAAATTGCCTTAAGAACTTTTTTTTTTGTATATTTTAGGGATGATTTTGAACAGCAGACACTAAAGTGTAATGTACTTTACAAAACAAATTTTATTTTAATATCTTTTAATTATTCATTCTAAAAGTGTGAAAGTCTTCTTTGTTATGAGTTTTTGTAAAATAGAAACGATTTAAAATGTTACTTTTAACTGGGAAAAAAATCCATACTTCAATATCAAAAATAGTCCTGCCAAAAATAAATAATGCTATTTCTTTATGGTACACAGTTTGTTCTAGATTTCTCTGAGAGTTTCTTATGAGAATAAAAGCAAGGTAGCTATGCTGCTTTTACATTTTGTTAATTTGCTACTCATGCATTAAAAATAACCTCAGATATAGTCAAGATGGGAGACTGGGCTACATTTCAGGAGTGTTACTTTAACATGAATGCCGGTAAAGAATTGGTACAAACTTCAGATAAATAAGAGCCTTCCCAGGTAAGCAGACTGAAGTTAGCCACTTACTTATGAACAAATATTAAGCCCAACTGTACTATAAAACTTACAAGCTGACAAAAATGTGGATGGTGGTGCTCACTCCTTCAAAAGCAACAATGACTGAATCTCCAGTCCTATCGATGGGTTCATACCCCGTTGGCAATGGGCTGAATGAAGAACTGAATCATTGCAGGTTAAATTACAATTTCATGTTATCTCTGCAAACACAAGTGTATGAGTTCTTCACCAATGTTTAAATGCATCAGCTGGCTGTGCACTGAGGGGTGAATGGTGGTAAATCTTCCTGGAAGGATCTTGGTGACTTAAATCCCAGCTTACATATCATAGGGAGAGGAAGCCTGAGCATTCAAGTCAGAATACAGGGTCAACAGCCTGCCCCAAACCTGACTGGCTGTGTGACAGCACCTGGCTCATTGAGTTGCTGTGGTCTTTGAATGACTTACACACACTTGGGTGTTGGATATAACCCCCTTCCTAGTAAGAGCTCAGTGTGTACTGCTGATGAATAACGGATGCGGACTCTTAGGCTCTCCATGTGGAAGAGGAATGTAGTTCCCTGCCTTGGGCCAGGGCTGGCTGCCTGTGACTTTATGACCATGGCTGTAGGGTGGAACTGATAGTCCGCTGGGTCTAGGCCTGACCTTGCAGAGGACCAGCAGCTCCTTACCTCACCTCATAGAGCCCCTGTTCTGTGAATTTCTCAAGGGGATATAACCCACTTGCCTATGAACTGGGAGATTCAGACACACCAAAGAATGGCATGGACAAGTCCAGCTTTGCAAGTACATGGGTGTTTAGGGTCTGCTTACAGAATCACGGGTGACAGATGAGCCGTTGCACTACCAAAGTCACTCCTGGGGTCCTGTGATATGGGGTTCGAGGTTATAGAGCGGAATCCAGCCTCCATCAGAAGAACGAGGTGTTTATGTGCCCCTCTGCTCCATCCTTATCAGGATGAGCCCCTGCTCTAGGTCTGTAGTGCTGAGACTCTGAGTGGCTGCAGCTCAGTGACACCTTAGCCCAAGGCTGGGCTGGGACAGTGCCATGGGGGCCACCACAGAACCAGGTTGCTCTGGTGTGGGCCTGAGGGCCAGTCTTCCACAGCCCTGATTCAGCATTGAATAAAAAGGAAATCAGTGCCTTGATGCAAGTTGTAGTTTAGCTGGGTGCTGAACAATGCGAGAAATCTCTGCTATTGGGTCTTCTCAGGGAGCAAACTGATTTGGGCCATAAATTATATTTTATTTATTTTATTTATTTTGATAGAGACTGAGGGTAGAATGTGAAAACCAAATACCAGGGACCACATAATCTATGACTGCTAATGGAGTTTTAGCTATATAACTTTAAGAAGGGGGAACAGTGGTACATGTACCCCATTAGTCTGCACAAAAGACATTTCAAGGCTATACTTCAATATTCACTGTAGGAAATGTACTCAGTGGTGTTCAGGTGATGTACTTGGAGTCAAAATTCCTCCCAGTGAAGGAACTGCACGTGCTCTGGGAGGTGCCAGGGGTGGATGTCAGCTCCCAGAGACAGTCTCCCCTCCCAGGAGAACAATGCAGGAGAGATATCTGGAGAAACAAACACAAATTCAGCGGTGGGGAAAACAACAGAATAATGAAGAGAGATGTACAGGAAGGAGAGGCTAAGCAAGAGAGGGGTAGATGGACCTTGACAGGAGGGACATCCGGTAAGAAGTTTCCAACTCGGCACAGCCAAAGGTAAGTACAGGAATGGTATAACAATCAAAGGTCTCCAGATACACAGAACCTGAAGCTTTCAGACAGATGGACAGACAGACAGACGTAAAATGAGGTTTATTTTGAGGCAGTGACTCACATGACTGTGGAAACTCAGAAGGCTTTTGACCTGCAGCCTGCTAGCTGGAGACAGAAGCCAGTGGATCACTCAGGTGAGTCTGTAGGGCTGAGAGCCACCTGGTAGAATGAATGCTGGTCCAAGCACAGGAGAAGATGAGATATTCTAGGGACAGGCTCCTACTTTCTCTATCTCCTGCTGCATTCAGGTGCTCAGTAGTGGGATGGTGCTCACTCATCCTGCAGGGTCGTCTGCTCACCCGAACCCACCCCCTGAATCTCTCATGTGGGAACACGCTCTAGCAGACACACATGAAAATGTCTTCCCAGATACAGAGGGATCTTTGATCCAAGAAATCGGCATATAAAATTAACTATCATGCAGGGTTATCTCTTATCCCATGCTAAGTTCCTCCATCTCTGTAGCGTGACCCCTGTGGCCCAGGTAATTGTTTTGTAGTGGAAATGAAAGGCAAGAATGCGTCCGGCACGTGGTTACCATGGAGGAGAAGGGCATGCCGTGGAATGGGGGAGGAGCCAGGCACAACCATAGCACAAGCTTTGGAAATTTGCCAACATTTGAGAGAGGGCAGTGGGTTTCCCATAAAGTACGAGGCAGAGTAAGGTGACTTAGCCTAAATGTCCAAAGGCAGGATGTCATTAGCTCGCATCTGTGGTCCACCACAGACAAGGGACACTTGCTACCAAGAACCAGACACATGGACCTGTCACCCTTGAGAGAGGAGTTTGGCAACGTGCAGATATGGAGGCATCTGCTGATCTGTGAATTTAGTGCATAAAATTAGCCACCGCTTGTGTTGGTGGAAACCAATATCTTCTGAGCGCTAATTAGGCACATAGCACCATGCTGTGTTTGCTGTTTTTATCATTTGCACTCAGCGAAGGCTGTCTCTGCTAGCTGTGTACTCTGCTTGTGAGTGACACCTAAAGGGGCTGAGGGGACGGGTGACACGGCTAGTGGCAGAAAACTGTATTTTCTTCCTTCACAGCCTTCGTTCTCTTTTGTGTCTCCTGTGTTCATGGGTACTTGAAGTAAGGGTGTCACTGCGATTCCAGGCTGCCTCTGATACAGATTCTTCAGATTCCTACGTGATTCTCTTTTATCAACATGGTACAGAAAATGTGTAGTGATAGTGCTGGTGATTTTTATGACAGATTCTGTGGTGATTCTAAATAAACAGTGCTTCCTGCCCTGCCAGTGTCTTTTCTTCCTTCCTATGGGTCTGCTCTCCAGCGCTCTCCTGGGGAGCATTGCAGACTGCCTGGGAGCACAGAGCAATGGATACCATGTATCATTAGCCTGGTTTTTCCTTCAAAGGCTCCAGGTCCCCTCAGGAATATTTCTCTCCCTTTCCTTCTTTTCCACTGCATCAGGGCTGATGCTCCTGACATCGTGTTTATCGAAGCCCTCCCCGAGGTGGACAGTTCCTGTGCGACCCGGGATGGTCAGGCATCCTCCCTGCCCCAGAGGTTCTGAAAAATCATCGCCCTTTCTGCTGCTCTGAATCCAAGTGGGACTGCTAGGAAGAATTAAGCAGAGCAATAAAAGAGAGAGGACAGCATATGCAAAACATACTGCAGGAAAGGCTGTCTCAGTGCTGTGTCCTCCTTGTTTTCACTGTCGATTCTCAAAGTATTCTCAGAAAGGCTTTCCGACACGGCATAAGAATGAGCAACAGCCGACACGGCAGGCGATGGAGTGTGTGTGCTCTGAGCGTCTGGCTCTGGCCTCTGCTGGAGACGGGACGGCAGCTCATCGTTCCTGTCCTCTGTGGAAAGTCTAATTAAGTAGCAGACAATGCTTGAAGCCCTAGAGGGCACTTACATCGGTATCCAAAGGTGTATATGGTCTCACAGCCTCTTAGATCAGTGATACCGAAGTGTGGATCTCAGCAGAACCAGCCTGAACTGTGCAGTCGGAAGCCCTTGGAGGAGGTGCTGTGGGCAGCCTCAGGCATGATGGGGTGGCCCACGCTGGACAACCCTCACAGGGTGGGTGCTCAGCAGGGGTGCTGCCTGAGCACACCCAGGCAGGCTCAGGAAGAGCCCTGCTTGTGCCTCCCTAAATGGTCTCTCGTATTGATAGCCCAGTCTTCAGATCCAGGAAGTTTTTCTTAGTTGCTAAGTTCCCTTCCTGTCCTGCACCCATTTCCTCTGCTTCCCCTCTTCCTCCGCCTCTCTTTGTTCCGTTCCCTTCCCTTTCCACACCTTCCTCCCTCTTCCTAATTCCTTCTTTCCTTCCAGTCTTCTGTTTAGTCTCTTGCACTGATACTGAATTGATGCTCAGGTCAGATGTATATTTGATTTCCTATACCAAATTATTCTTAAAATTTCTCCTGCAATCAGTTCATTTTTATAATATAAGGAAATGGTATCTCAGGTTTTCCTCAGAAAGTCTGTTTTCTTAATCCATATGTGTCCTTTTATGGAGAGACACTGTCTGGTTTTCCTCACCGTAGACATGAGACATGACACAAAGCATGTTAACAGTATTAAAATGAAATACTCTGTGTACTCTCTGGAGCCTACTACTCTCATTGGATTGAAAGGTTTATTTTATTTAAAATTCATAGAAGTATCACTTTGACACATGGGAATTTATTTTCTTCAGAAATTAGTATTAGTGAAAAGAAAAGAGAACATCTTTGATATTTAAAAATCATGAGCAAGATGAAGGCTGCAGTGGGCGGTATGAGACCACGCAGAGAATATTACAAAAATATCCAGAAAACATATAAAATACAGATACTGTATCAAGACATGTGCATGTTAAAATGCAAAGGTGTGTGATAAACATACAACTGATATATTCTTAATTATACTATTTTGCTTTCAAGAGGCAGAAAGTGAGAAAGCATCCAATGGTAGACATAAAAAACTGAGATGGTGAAAAGCACTTGGTGTGGCCTCCAACTCTTCGCCGCACTCAGGAGGGAGCCTTGCTTTTCATTCACTATTCCTAGACATGGAGGATGCTTAGCTCCTTCCACAACTCTGCTGTGTGGACTTCCCCTCAGCTCCCATGTGTGCACTCTGGAAGGGACTGCTCCGTGTGTCCATGGGTGAGACCTCATCCAGGCCTGTGTTACTCTCGGGTCCCCAGTACCCTCTCTGTAGATCAAGACCAAGACAGCACTGTTTCTCTGAGTGTCCACAGCCTGATGCCAGCACTCCCTGGAGAGCAGGAGAGCTCTCTTTTTCCTGGGGCACAATTACCTGCCTGAAGAGCTCTAGGTACCTACGGGATGGGACTGAGGGCACGCTGCCAAGCAAACTGCTGGGCCCTTCTGTTCTGGAAGGAAGCAGAGGGTCCCAGGTATGTAAGGACTTCAGTTCAGGCACACGGTTTGGGGTCTAAAGATTGTTTTGGTCTGTAAACGGAGTGACCAGCCTCAGCCTCACAGCCATCCCTTCTTGGGTGACCTGAGCAGCAGCATTGTGGGTGCCCGCTGGTTTGCCCCTAGGCTCATGAGGAAGCCTCAGCCCAGTCACACCTCCATGCATGCCAGGACTTTGGGTGCAGTCGCCTGGCTCCCGCATCACAGTGCCACTGCAGATCTGCAAGTCGGGTTCAGTGTGGGACTCTCACCCTCAGCTCTGGTCCACAGAGAAGCCCCTGGTAACCCTGTAACCTGCCATGCTCTCTCTGGCACTATTGCTCAGGGTTCTGTGTCTTCCTGCATGAGGAACATATTTAGCGCACTCACCAAAGACTGCCCGGTACTCCAGGCCTCACCATTTTCTGTCCACTGTCTGTTGTGGCAGCTCAACTTTGTAATCTTCTCCTTGGTTTTTCCATAGTGCAGGAAATAATCATCTCCTAAAACCCTAGCTTTTAAAAAATAATGTATCTCAGGAGAAAGCTTCCAAACTGTAAACTCTTCCTAGGCCAAGTTTTCTTTGGGGCTCTGCAGTGTGCACAGTCAGATCCACTCCATGCTCCTGCCCTGCACCAGGCGGTGCAGCTCCCTCAGGCTGTGGGACCCCCCACATCAGGTCCAGGGTCCCCAAGTGTCCTACTGTGCAACTCAACCCTAGCTATGTGCCTAGTGGGGAGGGGGCGGGGGCAGATGTCCCGCTGGCTCTCACCAGGGAGCCCAGCCTCTTCTGAGGCTCAGAAGCATGAGAGGAAGCTGGGTAAATGGGACCCAGACTTGTCTCCCAATGTCTCCACCCCAGGGTGGGCAGCAGGGTGCTGCCATGAACCCGAACAGCTTGCCTGGTGGAGCGTGCAGTCTTCTGAAGCTCCACCCCACTCCTGAGCTTGGTCTTCTTCGGGATGCTGACCATCCTGAAGCCCCAGTGTGGGTGAGGAGAGCCTCCTGTGCTACCAGAGAGACCCCAGGCTCTCTGCTCTCAGATTTAAATGTGGGACGACTGTGGCTAGCATTTCCTTATCTTTCTCAGCAGCGTCTGAGGTCTGTGATAACAAAGGCAGTCCCCTGCTCTTGTAACTCTCTCTCCACAGTGAGTTTCAGCTGCTGGATCCCGCTGCCCAGCTGCTCCTTTCCTGTGCCCACTGTCGCATCCCAGCCACCGGTGAAGGCTGTTCCTACACCCTAGCAACAAAGATCTGAGGTGTCCAGCGAGGGTCTCCTCTTGGAAAGGGCGTGCTGTATGAAGAATTCAAGTCACATCTGCCTGCGTGTCATCCTTCCTCAGTCAGGGATAGACCAGTGGTGGCAAGATGCTGGCAGGCCCACTGCAGAGGGTGCCATTATCCTGAAAGCTCTGAAGGTTCGCCATCACGGGAGTGGGTGATCAGCGGGGAGATTCTGATGATAGTGAGGCAGTCATGGGGACTCGCTGGCTCCTGTCTCCCATCTGATGGAAAACGTACTTCAGAGCAGGATTTCATTCTGCCGTTTCTTCACCTTCTGCCTCTTCTCCAAGGGCAAGGATCAGAAACAGTCAGGCACAGGTGCAGGCTCGGGTGGAGGGATCTGGAGCAGGCAGTGAAGACTTCTGTGTCCTAACTGTGATGGAAACAAGACACTCTGAAAGCACACAGGATGTTCAAGCTGAACCCTGGCTTTCAAACACATGATCTTCACTACAGCTTATGGAGCCTTTCAAACTGGTGACTGAGTTTATTTTCTTTACTTTATTAATCTTGAGATGGATAATTTGATTGCACTTTGCTAATTGAGACAGCATTCACTGATTTCAAGAGTACCATTGTGATACTTTAAAGGAATTTTGGGTTCCTTTATGTATTGAAGAATGGCTTCCTAAAGGCAGGAGGGCTCTCTCAGCACATCTGTGAGCTGACAAGTTACTGCAGCTACTGCGATGAGAGCTAAGCCTACTAAAAGCCCCAGGGGACCCTCAACACATTTTTTTCTCATGATTGCTCTAGTCTCAAGAACGCAATAGAGAGCACTGGTTCTTCACTAGTAATAGCACACTAGAACTTATTGAATACACACTAAGTACCAAGCATTTTAAAAAATGCTATATGCGTTATCTCATCAAATCTTATTTTACACTAGAGAAAAATTTATTCTTTTAGTGTGCCTATCAAAAGGCACAAGTTTCTAGTTTGATGAGATTTCATTTATAATTTGTTTCTCTGCGTAATGGGCTTTTGTGTCATTACTAAAATATCTTTCCCCAAACAGGAGAGCAAATGTTTATTTGTGTCTGTGACACAATTTGACTCAATTTTTGAACAAGTTGCAATAAAAATCATTCTTCAGTGTATGGATATCCAATAGTTCCAGAATCATTTGTTGAACAGACTACAGTCATCACTCCTGGCTTGCAAATTAGTTGGTCCCTGCCTAGTGTCTGTATTTCTGGATTCTTTACTCCATTGTATCTATTTATCTGTCGTGCTGTCAATACTTGCTATCTTTATTATGTAGCTTTGTAGTAAATATTAAAATATAGCGCAGTTTCTCTAAAAGTGTTCTTCTGTTTCAAAGATTTTTAGGCTATTCTGGGTCCTTTGAACACCCACATAGATGTCAAATCAGCTTATTAATTTCTAAAAGATAACTTTGTATTCTGACAAGGATTGCATTGAGTCTATAGATACATTTGGGATAATTCACGTGGTAATATTGGGTCTTCTGACCCTCGGTGATATAGATGATTTTCACTTTATTTTTAAGTCCTTCTTTTGTCTAGTCAATATGTCGTAGTTTTCACTAGAGGTTTTACATATTCATTCTGGTTTATTCAAAAATCTTTAATATAATTTGGTACTGCTGTACATGTAACAATGTTCGCTATTTAAATGTCCATTTGCTGTTAAGTACATAGTATTCCAACTGAGCTATATGCACTGACATTGCATTTTTCAACTAAATGTACTCATTAGACAGATCTAGTAGCTTTTTTGTAGATTCCATCAGACTTTCTACATACACAATCTTGCCATCTGGGGATAAAGACAGCTGTACTACTTCTCTGCTAATCTAGATACATTTTTAGAAATTCCTATCAGATGCTGAGTAGAAAGGTTGAATGGGAACATCACAGTCTTATTCCAGAACTTAGGAGAAGGTGTCGTGTTTCAGAATTGACCCTGATACTGGCCGCAGTGTTTCCTTTCCTTTTTTCCCCTTAGTACATGTTTGCGACACGTAATGGTCCTTGTGCATATCACGCCTTGGTCCTTCGTGCCTGCCCTTCCCCTCCTCCTCTCCCCATATTCCCGTCCCCTGAACTCCTTTCCTCCTCCACAGAGTCTACCTTCCTGTTTCCTCTCATCTTTTCTTTTGCTCTTTAAATTATTTATAGTTCGTGTTTCTGAAATAAGATAAACCACGTAATATTGAACTTTCTGTGCCTGATTTATTAAACTTAACATTCTGATTTCAAAATGCATCCATTTTCCTATAAATGACTCAGATTTATCCTTCTTTATGATACAGTGTACTCTGTCGTGTGTATATACCAATAATTTTTAATCTTTTCACCTGCTCATGGACATACAAGCCACTTCCGAGAGTTAGCTAGTATGAGCTATGTTGCTATAAACATGGCATGCACTTGTCGGTGTAAGGCAATGTCTTTAACCCTTTCAAGAAAGATACCCAGAAGAGGTATCACCTCTATTAAGGATCATTAGAAGAAACTTGGTAAAATTTATAGAGCTCAACAAGAGTTTTTAAAAATTTTGGCTAAAATTGTATTTTTAAATTTTCAAATTTTCAACCTTTTTACAACTAAAATTGAAAGAAAAATTATAACAACATATCAGGCTTATAGATAACCTCCATTAGTAAAAGGGTCTAAGAACAAGTAGATTACAATCACTATTTTAGTCCTTTAAAAAGTTTTTAAACATGGCACTTCCCCAATTTGCTTTTTTATTTTAGTAATTATACTTTTATTATAATTTTCTTCTTTCTTAAAGAGTTTTGTTTATTCTTGCCTGTAGACTACCAAACTCTGAATGATCATATAAATAAAATCAACATCAAATGTGATAGATTTTTTTTTACCAAAATCCACCAGATTGACTTTATCTAGAGAGTTTATAATTGCTAAACTACAACATGAATTTTATTTAAAGCCTCTTACCTTAGCTCCCTGAAGAGAGCCCCTAACTACAGCCTTCCCTACATCCTCCCTTCTCAGCTCAAATCAGTTGGATTTCTCCCCTATTCACGGCTGGAGATGCTTTTTATAAAGGAAATTATTATAGACAGCTAAGTCAGTTATGCACAGTATAAGTCCTTTGACATAGGTCCATCAGATAGCTCATGGGGGCAAGCCATTGCTGGACATACCTTTCCCTGAAAACATAATTACATAAACAGAAAGGGGTGGTGGTATTGCTGCCTCCACAACTCAATTAGATCTTTTTACTTTCATTTAATTTTTTAGATCCATTTACAGAATGTAAATATATACAAACATCGATCTACAGATATGTCCTAGACACTAGTGTTGTCAAAGCATGTCCTAACTAAAAGGTAAATGGCTCGGTTACATTAATAACATAGGGGCCAGGGCATGCTTATTTTTCAACTGAAAATAAAAAGATGCCGTGACCATCATTCCAGAATGTGGACTAAAATGATAGGTTAGCTGTAAGCAGCACCCAGTGACACCCCTCTGAGAGCCATGCAAAGGCTGCATCTGGTTGTCTCCCCTCACCTGCTACAGCCCTGGGACCTGCTAAGAACACAGGACCTGATGCAACTGCTCTTTTCAAAGAGAGAAGGGGGAGATGCAGAGGACTGTAATATTGATTATGTCCAAAGCCGGCTGTGAAGGGCTAACCCCACAACGGCTTGTTTACAGAAGTGAATCTGGCCAAAGCCCAATTGCCAAGGTCAGAGTAACTGGCATCCAAATTCTGTACCCATCACTAAAATCCTCAGACTACAAGGACAGTGTTCTAATTACGATCATATATTTTGTCTATTCTTTTCCTAATTTGAGAGTGCTTTGTCTTGTTCTTTATGAGCCTTGTTTACATTAATGTCCATAAAACCACACATCACCCTTACCCCAGTTGATTGCTAACAAAAGTCAGTGCCTGGGACTGGCCAGGGCCCTTTCATTGACGCCAGCGTTGGTCTTCCTGGCCCCTCTTTCTCTTCCGGTTCAGTCCCTCAGTATATTTTTCTTCTCAGGCCTGTGTTCCACACTGGGCAAGTGGGGACTGGAAACTCGCTGCAGGAGGGCCAGACTCTGACATGCCGCCCTCTAGACTGCACACTTTGACCCCTGGATTACAGGAGCGATGTGAAAGTGTACAGAATGAGTACAGAAGATTTAAACGTGCACAATCTCAAGCACTCCTGCTAGTTCATGGCATCTGACACCCTTTGAAGGTAAGGCAAGCATGCACCAGGGTAGAAACACCCAGAGATAATTTAAGTAGCAAGTTTCAAAACTTTCTCAGTATCCTCCACCCCCATCAAGCCTCTGTCTCCCAGGCAAGTGGAGAGGTTTCTGACTAGACCTTCTCGTATCTGGGCCTGAGCTTTGGAGATGGTGGAGCTGCTTCTGAGTGTCCCTGTCCAGCTTGTGGCTGCTGTCCAGGGAGCCTGTGTGTCAGGGATGATGTCATCACCTGATAAAGAGGGAACAGGAGAAAACCACTGTTCAGAGTGAAACAAAGCAAAGCATATTAAAAACTAGACAGACGTTCCTCATTTGATGACCTACTGTTTAGCCACTGCTGGGGCTCAGGATTGAGGTGACCTGTGTAGACCGGGATCTGTCGCAGGAACCTGTGACGAGGGAGCAGGACACAGGGGAGTGGGCTCCGGAGCTAGTGGCAGTCCTGCCGCACAGTGGGAGCTGCAGCTTTGTACTCTGTTAGGAGCCACAGCCCTGCTGTCAGAGTTACACAAATGACAGCCAAGCCATCAAGCTGGAGTTCCTCGGACCGTTTCTTTGCTCTGAGTACTGTAATGTGCAGACTGTGTACAGTTCCTCATTTAGAGACCTGGTCACAGGAACGGAACTCAGTGGGTAAATGAGGAGAGTCAGTACTTACAGAAATGCTTACAGAAATCGAGGAGGGAACCCCAGTCACTGCTCTGTCAGCAGATATGTTTGGTTTTATCAAAAATCTCCAGGAAAGTATATTATGTCAATAGAGTTACCACAGTTGGACTCTTAGGAAATTGGTTCTCCTTAGTTTGTGGGAATATAGCCATTTATTGTATTTATATCAGTCATATTGAATTAATGCTTTATAAAATTTATTCTGTGCCAGATAATACTCAAGATATTGTGGATTAACTCATGTTTTAAAACAGCCTTGAGAGGCCAGCACCATTGCAATCCCCACTGAAAGGGAACTGCTAAAGGTTCAGAATGGTTAATCTATGTTTTAATGAACGGCAGACGAAATTCCACTTCATGCAAGAAGGCTGCGGTCTGGTCAGCTAATGCTCTGCGTGTGAGAAGTGGTGATGCTCACACCAGGGACACCGTCCACACTTCATGGGCCAGGCAGGGCGCAGGTTTCGCTGTGGGGTCTCAGTGGCTTTCAGACCTCACCCCTGGAGCCGGCTTCCAGGCTCTGGGAGGAGCTGTGTGCACGAACACGGGTGAAGACTGAGAAGGCCCAGAAGAGCGTGGGGTCTGGCCCCTCTCTGCACCCTGTATCCTCCCCTGTCAGCCTTTTCATACATTTTGTGGTGGATCCTACTGTTTGTCAAATTGAGAAATATTTTTGGTGAGAAATATTTTCTTGCAATTTAAAAACTGCAGTTTTGTAAAAAGTATGCCACACAAGGTCAATAGTAAGTCAGAGTGTATTCACACACATATACGTGCAAAGAGAAAGGAATGGATGCCCAGAGGGCCCTGTGAGAGGTGTCTGACAGAGTCACAGGGCCAGCGTAACCGTCAGAGATGATTCGATCCAGAGAAGATGAGAAAATGGCCGGCTAAGAAAGTGAACAGT
The DNA here is from genome assembly GCF_012274545.1 of Fukomys damarensis. Classification (NCBI taxonomy): domain Eukaryota; kingdom Metazoa; phylum Chordata; class Mammalia; order Rodentia; family Bathyergidae; genus Fukomys; species Fukomys damarensis. Next base: position 964,812 of record NW_022900916.1, read on the forward strand.
TTCTGCCTGCAGAGGAATAGCATGGCACACTGAGAGAGCACACGGTATCAAATGAAGAAAACAGGAGAGACTTCAGTCAAGTCAACCATATCACTGTGAGTTGCCTTCAAACTTTGTATAAATTAACCTGACTGAAGTAATTTTCTTATCCTTGTAAGTTATGTACCCAAGATTGGCTGCAGGTGATGATTAACACTCGAAACTGATATCTCTTTAAGTAAGATACAACATCCAGCGGGCTCTCTGCAGTGTCCTGGAGCGGTGGCTGTGGCGTCTGCAGTCCCCTTGGCATCTGCACCAATAGCTTTGCTCAAGGTTCCTGCTGTGGGACTGACCTCCGGGCTCCCAAGCCGGCAGGAACCCACCGCACCCCACAAGGACCTCGGTCTCCTGGCCTGCTCTTCATACACCGCTCCTGCTGCAGGGCTGCTTACTCTGAAGTTAGACTCATCCTGAGCAGTTTGTCAGGGAGGGACTCACTCATGGCCTGGAAGGATCGCAGGTGCCCCTGCTTTTATTTCTTGGGCTTCTGTAGTAAGAGCTGTGTGTGTAGATTGGCCCCAGCAGATGGGCCACCAGGATTACCTGGTGCAGCAGCCCTGTCTGGGTTGTCAAGGTCTGCAGGTGCCACCTTGTACCAAATCCGCAGCCCCCAAGCTTCTTCCTGCTCCTGGCGCCCCAGTGCTGACCAGTGGGCTAGTGTCCCGGCTCCACTGGGCTCCTCGCTCCTGCGGGTGCTGCAGTCCCTTACAGAGGGAGACAGCAGTGCAGCTCTACATTGCCTGACAGCCCTGAGTCACAGTCTCATCCTGCTCTCTCTCTCTCTCTCTCTCTCCCTCCCTCCCTCTCTCTCTCTCTCTCTCTCTCTCTCTCTTTCTTTTGTGACCTGGAACTCACTATGTAGCCCAGGCTGGTCTCGAACTCACAGCATCCTCCTGCCTCAGCCTCCACAGTGCTGGGATTACAGGCATGCACCACCATGCCAGGCTAGTCCTGCTTTCTTACCGTCCTCTTTCTGATAGTAAGTGGAGGAAGCCTAAGCCCAAGCAACTCTGTGGCAAGAGTCAAACGTGCCTTTAACCTTTCTTCTCACTCTATTCTTTCTTAGAAGCTCCTCAGTCCTTCAGTTTAGTGCTAAATGAACACGATTTGGGTCTCCCACCTCCAAAGGCAGTTTCTGAGTGAACCACTCCACTGGCTGATGTTGGCACCTGCAGTGGGCAGTTCACAGCAACGATTTCCAGCAATTACTCACTGCTTCCTCCCCCAGTGTTGAGACAAAGTGCGCAACTTCAGTGCGTGGTGAAGTGGATGGCAACAGATGTTCTGTGATTTTTCCTGTGGATCAGCGGCTGTACTTTACATAGAAATGTGCTAGTTTACTTACAAATGCTGGGAATAATGTGGCTATGTTTCAAAGAGTTCAGAAAAAGAAAATCAGAATAATTACAAGAAAAGTGGCGGCATGACCCAGACGTTACCGAAAAGGAAAGCTTACCACTGTGATGACAGACGGAAGGTCATGCAAAACTGCGTTGGAGAGACAACTATGGAAAGCAGAACATCTGTGGCTGGGCATTGGTGCAGGGGATGGAAGCGTGTGGGGACTGACACCCACAGGCCTGGAGGACGTGGCAAACACTTCTGCACAAACCACAAGTGCTTTGTGCTCAAGGCTCAGCTGAAATAGTGGCCACTGATTCCCTAAGAGGGCAAACTAACAGACTTGCTGGATCACACTGTTCCCTTCGCTAATGTACGAAACCAAGAAGGTTCACATTTCCTGCTGCAGAAGTCGCATCTCTCAAGGTGGCTGCCTTGAGCGTTTACTGTGGCGCTATCCCCAGTTACAGGGAACCAACCTAGGGGTCTACCAACAGGTGAAGGTAGAGAGATGAGGGGTGTGCACGTAGTAGAATACTATTACTCGAAAGAATGGGATTAGGCCATTTCCTATAACGTGAGTGGAACTGGAGGACTTAGTTCAGGTAAATAATTTAGATGCAGAGAGACAGATACTGCACCTTTTCACTAATGTGAGCACTAAGTTTGATCTCATAGAGGTAGAGAGGAGGCCACGGCTACCAGAGCCCAGCAGTGGTGTCTGGGGGTGGTGTGGAGAAGGGCAGTCAGGGCACTGCAATGCAGGCAGAGGAAGTGTGGCTTAGCATCCTGTGGTGCACCGGAGTCAATACAGTGACAAGCATGAGCTGTGCACCTTCACAGACCAGAGGGAGTTTCGAATGTCTGCAGTACAAATAAATGACAACTGTTTGAGGTGATGCATATACTAGACATCTAGTTCTGATCATGATATTTATAGACGTTTATATGTCAAGGGCACCTCCCAAATTTTATAAATGTGTGTATGAAATTTTTAACATAAATGTACTAACCCATTACATTAGATAGAAAGTGAATTCTCTCAGACCTTCCTAGATGATTTACTTTTAAATGCTAAGGAAAAACAATTGCAGCAAAGTGACAAGAAAGAGCATTAAAGTGTAATAATTAGCATTTCTTTACACCAGTGATGAACCTGCTGAGAAAGAAATTGGGAACACAATTCCACTCACAATAACTTTAAAAAATTGTAGGAATAAACCTAGCCAAGGAGTTGAAAGATTCTGTAGTGAAAATTAGGCAACACTGAAGAAAGAAATCGAAAGAGATGCTAAAAGACAGGACGGCCCGCACTGAGGCATCAGCAGGGATGATGTCAGCAGCACAGCCACGCCAGCGAACACAGTCTACAAATCCAGTACTCTTGGCATCAAAATGACAATGACATTGTCCAGAGAACCAGAAAAAATTCCTGAAATTAAAGGAGATGTGCACAGAATAGCCAAGCTATGCAGAGCAACAATACTGGATTGCACAACCCTGGACTACAAAAGATACTGCAAAGGGGCCGGGATTTAGCTCAATGGTTCTGCCACCTGCTCTGCAAGTGCAAGGACCTGAGTGTGATCTCCAGTACCCCCCCAAAAAAATAGAAAGGAAAAGATACTGCAAAGCCATAGTAACACAGTTGGCATGACATTGCATCCGAACAGACACGTTGAACATTGAAGTGGAAGAGAGGATGTAGGAATCAGTCCGTGTCCCATCCTGAGCCATTTGATTCTTGGCAAAGATACCAAAGCATGTGTTAGAGAAAAATTGTCTCTCTAACAAATGGTGCTCAGAAAACAGGGTTTCCACATGTAAAAGATTGAAAGTTGAATGCTCTCTCTCTCTCTCTCTTACACTTAACAAAAATAAATTCAAAACAGACCAGAGGCCTAGGTTAGGTGTAAGACACGAAACTTTGAAACTGCTAGAAGGAACATAGGGAAAACAGTCTACGATCAGGGGGAGGAAGTGATTAGGACTCCAGTAGCTCAGGAAATAATAGCAGGGATGAATAAATGGGATTGCACCAAATTAAAAGTCTTCTGCACACAAAAGAAACAACAGAGCAAGAGCCAACACGATGGGAGAGAATCTTTGCTGCCCACTCTTCAGACAGAGAATTCATATCCAGAATGCGTGAAGAACTCTAAAACGTCAACGCAGAGCACAAGTACCTCAATAAATGGAACTGAACAGAGGAGATTTGCCTCCAAAGAAGTACAACAATGAATGTAACTGTACTGTATCCCTAAAATGTACCAATAAACTCAATAAAATTAAAAAAAAAAGAGGTACAACTGACCAACAAGTATATGAAAGAAAATGTGCTATATTTTTAGCCATCAGGGAAATGCAAATCCAAAGCACAGTGAGATCTCACCTCATTTAATCAGAATGACTATCATCATGTCTTAGTCACTTTTCTCATTGGTGAGGCAAAATACCCGACACCAAAAGTTAAAGGGGAAAGGCTTATTGGCGTGGTGAGTAGAGGTTTCAGTCCATAGTCAGCTGGCTCCTAGCCAGGGTGGCACATGGCAGAGGGGCACTGCAGAGGAGAAACAGTTCATGGCATGCAAAACGTAGCAAAGCAAGCAAGAGAGCAGACAACCTTCATTCTGTCCCTTTTACTGCATCCTGGCTACCGGGATTAGGGCAATGCCAAATTAACTAGGGGACTGATCAGACATCCTTAATCCTAGCATCGCAACCTGAATCAAACATGCAATACAGATTGAGCCACCTTTGGGAAAGCCCCACCTATGACTGCATGGGGCTTTGGGGACATCTAGACACAGCCATAACATTCCACCCCTGGACCACCCAAAACTCCTACACATTCCTTTTATGTAGAAGGCATTTAGCCCAACTCCTCCAAGTTTCCAAAGTCCTAACAGTTTCACTACTGCTGAAAAGTCCTACTGAAATATCTCTGAGATTTAAGGCAAACTCTTAATTGTGAGCCCCTGTACAAATGTAAAGAAAGGTAAACACTTCTGACATTCAATGACACAAGATAGATATTTCCATTCCAAAGGTTACAAATGGGAATAGCACAGAATGGAAACAAAGAAAGACCCCAGTCCAGCAGGACAAACACTGAATCCCACAGTTCCACTTCCTGCATCTCTGTTAATCTGGGGCAAGTTGTGGACACCAAAGGGCTTGGATGGCTCCGTCCCCACAGTGCTTCTGGTGGTTGTAGCTCTCATGGCTTTTCTCTGACTCTGCTCCCTCCTTGCAGCTCTCCTCAGATGATCCACGGTCTTGGTTTCTCCAACCTTCTGGGGTCTCCCCTGCACCTTCAGCTTCAAACTCACAGCTTCACACACTTCCCCCTCAGGGGCACTGCCTGGCCTCCCAGTTCTTCCTCTGAAATTTGGGTGGAGGCTTCCTGAGCACACAACTCTTCCATTCTGTGTGCACCTAAAACCAGTGCCAGGAGGATGCTGCCAAGGTCTGCTGACAGCTGGAGCAGAAGCCAGGCTTCCTTCCCTCCTGGCTCTAGGGGTCGAGGGCCTACTAACCAAATCCCAAGGAACAACTTCCTCAGGCTGCTGCCTTTCTGGAACATGCTGCTCCAGGGCTGTCTTCTCCAAGAAAGGTCTTTCACTTTTGCAACTCTGAGGCTACAGAGGTTGGAGTCCTGTAGGTTCCTGTGATGCCCTTAGGCCATCTTTCCTGTTTTTGTCTTTTGAAATACTTGGCTTTTTTTGCTAGTCTTTTCGGCCACCAATTTCTCCTCTGTTCCATCTTTGCTCTTGATTCTTGACATAGATCTGGTCAAAAGCTCCCAACAGTAGCCATGCCACAACCTCAAAGTTAGACTGCCTTGAAATTTCTTCTGCAAGATTAATCAGTCTGCTGCCCTTAATCTCAGTCAGGCAAAGTCTCTGAATATGAGCAAAATGCAGACAAACTTTTTGCCAAGGCATAAATCACATGTTCTTAAGTCCAAGAGCCAGTGCAGTTTTTCTCAGCAAAAACATCCCAACACTGTTCTTTACCAGATAGATTTCCATCAGCCTTCTGGTCTTCTGAATTCTGATCAGAAGCTCCCATCAAGTACAGCCTAAGGCATTCCAGCTTTATTTTTTCAGTCAGCATCTCCAAACCTTTCTTTCTTTTTTTTTGGTACCGGGGATTGAACTCTTGTCCTTGTGCTTGCAAGACAGGTCACCGAACCGCTGAGCTAAATCCCCAGCCCTCCAAACCTTTCTTAATTCTTGCCTGCCCCATAAGCCAGTTCCAAAGCCTCCTAAACCACATACTTAGGTACAGTCCTACCAATGTTTCAAATCCCAGTGCCAAAGTCTTAGTTACTTTCCTCTCATTGCCGAGGTAAAATACCCAGCACCCAAAGTTTTCCCTTCGGGAAAAGTTTTATTCAGCTCACAGTTTGTAGAGGCTTCTGTGGAAGAAGTTCAAGCCTGGCTGGGCCAGGTGCGCCGCACTCCTGTCTCCTGAGCTAACTCTGAGACCTTGCTAAGGCTGAGCTAACTCCTTTAAGTGCATAGATGCTGGGTGGCTACACCTCAGCCCCTAGTCCGTGACTCCTTCACCTCGCCCAAGAAAAAGCACTCCACTGTGTCTCCAATAAGATATCGCCAAACGTTCAATGCTCCTCCCATGCTCCTCCCCGCTGGTTCCCTACATAACCTGTGCATTTCCTGAATAAAGCGGAAGCGTTCCAGAAGCCTCCCCGGAGTCTGCCTGGTGATTCCACGCCTTGCCCTCCCAGTCTGGGCTCCCGAACCTTGTTCCGCGAGCAGGCTTGCGAATGACAAGATTTCAGCCCAGAATTGGCTGGCTCCAAGGCAGGGTGGCACAGCAGACCAGCACTGCAGAGGAGAAACAGTTCAAGGTAGGCAGAAGGCAAATCAACAAGGGATGACCACAGCTCTTTCTGCCCCTTATGTCTTATCCAGGCTACTTAGGGCGGGCAGCATTCACACCCTTAATCCTAGTCCTTGAGCCTAGCACTCACCATGAATCAATTCTGGCATCACACACTCTAGATCCAGCCGCCTCTGAACAAGCCCCACCTATGACAGTATGGGGCTTGGGGGGCATCTAGACACAGCTATAACACATCACAAATACAAATATGATAAATGCTGACAAGGATATGGAGAAAAAGAAGCACTCATACATGGCTGGTGGGAACGGAAGTTATCCCAGCCACTGTGGAAGCCAGGATGAAGTTCCTCAAAAGCTGTAATAGAACTATCAGATGATCAGCTGTACCACTTCTCAGTATATACCTGAAGAAATTAGTCAAGTGCCACTGGGACACCTGCACACCCCTTCTTATCACTGCACAATTCACAAAAGTCAAACTTCCGAATCAGCCTAGGTACCCAGCACCAGATGAAAGGGTAAAGGAAACGGAAACATGGTACACACTCCTCAGGGTATGAGTCAGCCTCAAAAAAGAATCAAATCATGCCACTTGCAGGAAATGTACGGAACTAGAGGTCAGCATGTTACACGAGCAAGATCAGCCAGACTCAGGAAGACAAGCATAATGTGTTCCCTTCATATATGCAATCTAAAAAAGAAAAGAGAACAGGCAAGTAGAACGGAGACTATTAGAGGAGAGGAAAGTGAGCACAGGGCGGGCCAGAGGGAAAGACAGAGTGGGAGAGAAAGGAGATGATCACAGAGTGTACGCGGCCCTGAAATATGCTTTCTACAAAGCAATGTGGACTAGTAACAAACTTGGGGATATTATGACCATGTTTCCGTGTGTGTGTGTGTGTGTGTGTGTGTGTGTGTGTGTGTGTGAGAGAGAGAGAGAGAGAGAGAGAGAGAGAGAGACAGAGACAGAGAGACAGAGATGAGTTGACTACAGTTTTCTTTGAACAGAGGGATTAAGTCCATTCACATTTATTGACACCAACAGAGTTAGTTTTAACCATAATTTATAATTATGTGCCTTTTGTTATACTTTCTGTTTATGATATATGAATTCTTTGTCTATTTTAAGTAATCAGGCTTTTAAGAAGGTTGGGAGTTGTTTCGGAGGTTATCTTCATGCTTACATCTGTTTTGTAGGCTTCAATTCTGTTTTGTTGTTTAGTCTTTTGCTGTACTCCTCATCTATTTATGGGGGGGACCTTTTAATTTACACCTGTTGCCTGTGCGAATACCTTCTGTGCTTTCCTCTTTCTTCTCATTTTCATTAGCATTATTTCCAAGGTGTTAAATGTGTAAATTTATATAGCAGTTTCCCCATATCATCACCTTTTAGGTGTATTAATAGAGTTAAACATTTTCTCCATATGTCCTTTCCTGAATTAAATAAAATTTTTTCTATTTTTCACTTTATTGGATGTAGTTCAACCATGTTTCTAAAAGTGATCAATCTTTCTTTTAATCCTTTTTGATTTTCAGTTTTAATTTCTGGCTCACAGTGGCTTCTCGTGTCATCTGATTGTTGCTTTAACATTTTTAAGTTCTGTTTGTAAGTTCTTTCACACAACGGTGTTTCCTGTGAAGAATTTAAAGCTGCAGCCATGTAAGAGGGCTGCAGGTTTTGTCTTTTCCCTGATTTGTATGGGTCCTCTCGTGGACTTTTCCTTGTGATTGGTATAAGGGCAGCTAGGATGTTTGGTCTGGCTCTCATTTCTGTGGTGTTTCTGCTGGCACCGAAAGGACAGACAGTGAGCTAGGGTCTGCTTGGTCGGTTTGGGGTGGAAGAGGTCATCAGTCCTCAGGTCTTCCCTCTCTGCGGCCTGTAGAATCCTCCATTTTCACTTTTTCTCATTTCCCCTTTTGCTGCCTCTTTGCCAGGGAGCACTTCCATCTGAGCTATGCGTTTGGAAGACTTTTAAATCATGCCTTTTTGCTTTGGTTTGAGTCGGATTCTCCCAACACACAGTTTTTCTGTCTTTGCTCTTAAGAGCAGCACAGTGCAGTCCCTGCAGTGTGTGTGGGACCTGGTCTTGTTCCTCCCCCGGCATCTTCACATTTAGTGTGGATATCATGTTTCCAGGGGCTGCCTTGGGGCAGGCAGGGCTTGGGGCTTGCAGTGCCTCTGTATTTCCTGCAAGTTTGATCTGCTTCCTCAGGCCAGAGCTCTGAGAGCGGAGCTGGGAGCTGCCCTGTTGATATTCTCTGTCTTTCCTCTAAATGATTTAACAGAGGATCTTACACAGCACTGAGATGTGGTTTTGCACATGTTTCAGAAATATGAAGGGCAGTTAACTCTGAACAAACATTCTGGAGTGTTTTTACCGAACTGTCTCATCGGTCTGCAGGTGCCTCCAAGTTCCTCCCAAAAAAATCTCTTGATTGAGTTCATAATTTCTCCAGTAATATACATCCCCTGTGCATGAACACCCAGGTGTGTGATTTCAGTTCCAGTTTGCTTTGTAATCTCCTCACCTCCCACCCCTATCAAAGGTGACATCAAAGTCCAACACCAAGGCCACCCTCCTACCCTGTTTCTCTGACCCTGATTCACTTCAGTCAGACAGGAAAATTTCTATTTCTATGTGGCCAGAGCTATTGACAGTTTTACCTCCTTTTTCTGGAAATGCATATATTCAGTTTCCCAGTCCTTTACGTGGGCTGAGTGTGAGTCACACTCTGTCCTCGATGCTGTCTCTCTACTCCTTGTTAGATTCAGGCACCACTAGCACATACAATGCATTCAGCTACTCTCATTTAACTGATTTTGGTAAATTTCCTAGCTGATAGGCATCCAGGGTTTGCTAAATCTTTTGCAGCAGTACATTGGATGCCAGCATTTCTATCCTTCTTAGTTTTTTGCCACCCTGTAAATCATAGTTCAGCAAATTACTGTCTGCGGGCCACATCTGGCTTCCGGACTGCTTCTGTAGATAAGAGCACAGCTGATAGTGTTTGCCTGTCTGTAGTGGGGTGCAGGGAAGCTGAGTAGCTGCATGTAGCTGGGCATGGTGGTCCACATCTGTGGCCCTAGCACTCTGAGAGGTTGAGGCAGGAGGACAGCAAGTTCAAGTCCAGCCTGGGCAACTTTGTGACTTAGTGAGACCCTATCTCAAAAAAGAAAAATAAAAAAAAAAGGACTGTGAAGACCCTGAGTTCAATCACCAGGACTGAAAACATGCATGTACTGGATTTTTGGCAAACCATTTAGTAACCCATGCTGCAAGCAAGTGGCACATTCATTGTGTTGTGTTGTAGAAGAGCACAGCCTCAAAGTACAGACTTCAAGCTCACCTGAGGTGAGCCTGCACTGGCGAGTCCTGAAATCTCAGGGCTGACATTCAAAACTTATATTTCCCACCAGCACAACACCCAATACAGGCTGGACTCCTGGGCAGTTCTCCCACAGGTAACTTCTGAATCCAGGCTTCCTTGATCATGCAACTCTGACACGATGAAGTTCAGTACTACCAGGCATGGAGGGGAGAAAAAGGAAGAGGACACAGTGGGCCCTTGCCTGGCACGGCACCGACATTACGACCCTTGCTTCCATTCATGCTGTGCCGGGAGCACATTTGCAAGCACAGCCTTCTGGGAGATGTGGGGCCTGAGCTGACCCTGGGCCAGGACAGTGCTGGGGAAGAGCTCCTGTGCCCTCAGTTCTCCCTGTACCTCTGTGAGGCCTCAGAAGTTGCAGAGCCTTACACTAGGGCTCACTGGGCCTTCCAGTGTTTGTGTGTTCGTCGTCTAAACACATGGCCCCATGTTTTTGGTAATCTCCTTTTAAGAAGCGGAACTTAATTCCCATCTAATTGATTGTTGGCTGGGTGTATTACTGAAGGTGTCGCCAATATTTGGACAGCATCTAAAATGTAACAGATGTTTCCTGTTACTGAAGAGAAAACAGCAGAATTTTATATAATTTATTGGAAAAGCATACTACCACAGGAAGGGGCCTATGAACACTCAGTCAAAGAAATAAAGAAATTCTGCAAAAAGCAACATGATAAGAAACAAAGAAAATATCATAAGAATTTATAATAAAAGGAAGATACAGAACAAGAAGATCATGGAACAAAGAAAAGGATTAGATGAATCTCTGGAAGGAGAAGGAAAAGTGAAGGTTCCTTATTCATGCTGGATAAATTATTCTCCCCAGACCCAAAGAGAGAAAGTAAATATTGACATCAGAGTGCATGCATAATTTAGTGCACATATCAATGCTTAATATTCTTTATAAACCTAAGTAGAAGGACAGAGTATTTTTCTTTGTAGCTTATTTTAAGCATAAAAGCAGAGTTGGTATTTAGGAGTGATGCTAACTGAGAGCAAAGCTATTTTATATAGAAGTATTGGGGAAGGATTCTCTGATAACAGTGCTGTCAAGTGGAATTCAGCAGCAGAAGAGGACAGTGTCCCATGGATACCTGGAGACACAGGGCTCCGGCTTGGGAGGGTAAATGCAGGGGTCTCAGCCTGGGACAGAAGCGCAGTGGGCCTGGGGCTGGGAGGAAAGACAGCTAGGAGCTGGGTGCTGGAGCAGGGAGTCAGGCTGGAAGAAATCGGAGAAGCAAGGATTACTCCTTGCTAGTGAAGGCAAAAAGCTGTAGTTAGTGAGATGGGGCATTTTTTTAAGAATGGAAGATTTGGAGCATGGAAAGGACAATATTTGGCTTAGTGTGTGAACACAGTTAACAGTCCTGTGAGGGTGCCCCAGCATTAGGATGTGAAGGCAATGCTCCTTGGGAGAAAAGACAGCACCTCCTACACAGGAGGTAGAGAGAGGAGCAATTCCTCCTTCCTGTGGGCTGTCATCAGGAGGACCACACTGACCTCACTGTAAAGCCCTTTGTGCACAGCCAACTGCAGAATCTGCAAACTACCATCTTCACACAGAAGACCTCTGGAGCTGGCACAGGTCTTGGGAGCTGTGAACTCTCCAGTGGGTGCTATGGAAGAAGGAACAATAGATGAGTAGCTGAGGGAATGAACAGGTGAGCACCCCACATCCATCCTGGTTGTGACTGTAAGGAGGCCACAGCCCAGGCTGGCTCCACTAGAAGCCACTAAACTCCCTTCATCTGCTTTCCCTTCTGTTCTTGCCCCTGTGCACCCTTTGCTTCAGTGTTAAAGGTCACCATGCATAGTGAAGAAAAAGCGAGCTTCACAGACACAGATCCACAGGATTTTGCACAAGGGATCCATCGTACCTCTCCAGAAATCTTGCACAAACAATGGTCCTCTCCTGCGGGATTCTGCTGCAAGGCCATGTGTGCAGGGTTGGCAGGGTCTCTTCCTGGTGACCTGTGGAAGGGGTTGTCCAGTGCTCTGAGGCCATGCTGGAAACCAGTCACAGCGCTAATCAACACACAAGGGCTGATAACAACAAACAGTCATTTAAGGGTTGACTCTCATGCAGTGGTAATGAAGCTCATTTTAATACGACCATGCAGCCATGAAAATGTGTGTTACTTCTAATTTATAATAGCTCCAACCCTGCAGAGATTTCCTTTTTTGTCTGATAAACTTACTGTTTTGTAATTCATTTGTAATATTTACTGTAAATTCTCATCACTTCTAATCACCCTGATTACCAAGAGGTGGGGGGAGAGGGAATACTTTGCATTGATTTCGTATTCTTTTAAAATGTTTCCAATCTTTAAAGCCAGGATGAGGTCACAACATGAAATCTTCTAAGTGCACAGTGGCAGATACTGAAAGAAAATGAGCCGAAACAGGAGCACTCGAGGCAAGGCTTTGCTGGGGAAGGAAGCTGCAGGGCTGCCTTGAACAATGTCGAAAGAGCGAGACTAACTGGGATGAGGTTTATATAGGGCGGTGCAGTGGGGAGTTTGTCAGGAGAGTTGAGATTTGATCCTACTGTGGGGCTCGCAATGAGGTGCCCGGTGATTGGAAGGGGGAATCACGTGGGTAGCAGGGTGTAGCAACAAGCTAGGCTTTGCTTTTCCAGAGAGGGTAGGTTTCACTTTTTGGAAGTGGCTCATTTCCCTAAGCCGGAACCATTTTAATAACAGGAGCCATTTTAGAATGTAGGACTGTTGGGGCCATTTTGTCTCATAGAGAACTCTCAGATACTCGCTGTTTTATCTAGGTCAATCTTCCCTTTCCCTGGTTCTAGAATCATGCACTGTAGTTCAGAGCATAACTGAAAGCTGAGGCTCTCTTGGTCCAATCCTTTATTCCACCTTCCAGAGACCTGGTTGTTCTTGGGCTCCATTTGAGCTGCAGTGATCCTGGAGCTTTAGTTTGTCGAGAGCTAGGCAGAGAAAACAGAATTAACATTAGATTAATTGTATCCCCCAGATTCCTTTGACTTCTGCATAATCTGGTACTAATTTTTGCTGGACAAAGTGGATCCAGCTTTGATTTACATGATAGCAATCCTCTTTTCTAAGGGAAATGCTAAATGAAAATAAAACTATCCACATTGAATGAGTATGCTAGTAAAAATTTCTTTCAGAATCAAAAGACTTATTAAATAAAAGTTTATTCTTTCTGTTTTTCTTGGTATTTTTTGTGTACATCTTAGAGCATTTTTGATAATACATTTTTCAAATTTTATAAGCTGAAAGTTCTTTAGGATGGGTAGAATTCCACATAGTAAATAGAATTGATAAGTCATTAAAACAACAAAAACAACTATACGAGTTTCTAAAGATAATGAGAAACCTCTAGTAGATACTCAAGTATACGGATTTAAGGTCCATGATGCACCTAGCACAAACACTGGTCTCCATTTTCCATCCATAGTATATTAAGAGGGATAATGAAATAATATGACTTTTGTAGATTTTCAAAGAAAAAGATCAGGCATTACATTAAACTAATATTTGACTATATGTAAGACATTTAATTTAAATGCTGCAAGGGGTAGGACATAAATTCCTTACCTTGGAGAAATTAGAATAAAATTTAGGAGGTGGAGCGAAAGCACAGAATGAACAAACTACAAAAGTAAAAAAAACGAAAACAAAAACAAAAACAACAAAGCGTTAAAGATTAGGAGGCAAATCATGGGAGTGGTAATTAAGTAAAGATTTTCTGAGGGGTGCTTCCATTGAACGCTCAGCACTGGGTCGACGTGTCTCAGGTGTGTGTGTGTGTGTGTGTGTGTGTGATTAGACATCATGGTGCAGCTATTTTTCCACAGGAAAGCGTTGTACTTGAAACATTTGCCCCATCTCAGCCTACAGACATGAATTCACCTATCAAGACGGGGACTGTTTAGTTTCATGAAAAGCTCTGAGTGATTCCCAAGAGCAGCACATTCTGTATTCCTATTACCATTATTACCTGCCCTGGAAACCAATAAACTCTGACTTATCTTCTTATCCACATTTCTGTCTCTGGTGGGAGGGGGAGATGGGGGAATTGATCCTATTGATTTGAGGATGTCCAGCATTCTTCTCAATCTCCTTTAAAGTAGGTATAAAAACATCTAAATTAGTATCTGCCTTCTTTCATTAGTGCTGAAATCCTAATTTAATTGAAAAGAGAATTGGTTCATTTTTCTCAGAGTTAATTTTCAGTTCTACTTCTGTAGCTAATTCTGAGCTTCTTCATTTCAGGCACAGTAACACATTAAATCTTGTCTTTCCTTCTGTTATGAACAGGATGGAAATCTGAAATGCTTACATTTTGTCTTCATTTTTCCATATGTTCCAAGTAAATAAAATATAAATCTTTTGATGCAAATGCCTAACACAGCTGGGAGGGTCTGGGCCACACGTTCAGTCCCTACAGATCAGAGCCCTGCCCACTAACACCTGGCTGGATCTGGTGGGAGTGGAATTCAGACAGAAAGGCTTCCAGGCTGATTTTCACTGCCCAGAAACAGAATGGGCAGGCGCTGAATGCTGTATAGCCCACGAGCATGGGAGGCACCTCACGCTGTCCTGAGTCCAGCTCGCAGGCAGGTGCAGGTCCTACCCGAGGAGCTGACCCCACACTCCACATCCTCCACGGAGTTTTGCAGGTCTGGACTAGCACAACATATCTGAGCATAAACTTCTCTGGAAAGGTTAAGCTCTACAGACAATAGGAGATAATATAGTAACATAAATTTTATATAAAAATGGCTCTTTCAAAAGTTCTGTCTCCATTTCAAGACTCCTCCAACTACATCTTCCTTCCTGCTTTCTTTGTGGCCAGAGACACGTGTGTGATAAACTTTTACAAGCACTGGGTCTCTCAGAGATTCAAAAGTCCCAAAGGGTGAATGGTGCTAAAAAAGCAGCTTATATTTTGACACAGCATCCTAGAAGCAGTTCCCTGACTGTAAACCGTCTGGCAGCAAGCAGTGGGCATAGAGTTCTGTGCAGTTTTGAACAGGCTGGAGAATATGCACTCGGGAAACTTGCTCACTACTTGGTGTGCCAGCGTGTCTTCCTGGCTTTCTATTCTTCATTTGTATTTTTGTTCTTGCATTCTCTTAAAGCATATAAAATAAGGAGATGCTTCACAGAAGAGCTATTTATAGCAAGACTGCACTTCCTTTTGTAGAGCTTTAAAAAGTCACTGAACTCAATAATTGTACTCGAAACGTATTTACCCCATCTGAGCCCAAAGACACAAATGCACCTGACTACCAGGGTGTGAGGACAGTTTACTTCTACGGAAAGCTCTGAGTGATTCTCAAGAATTGCACACTCCATATTTATAAAATACTTTTATCACAGTGCCTCCAATGTTATGCACGTTGATGGTTAATTCTAAAAAAATATAGTCTTGCAGCTTATATTTTTATTTTGTATACTTAAAATAGGGTACTAGGTAATTTCCAAGATTGTCAGTATAAAGGCATTTTTGCAAAACCCTAAACTCAAAGTCATCTGAAAAGTGAAGCTTTGCCATGGCTTCTGAGCACAGTGGTAGAGCAGCTTCTCGGCCAAGACAGTCTCAGCCTGTTTATGTCAGAGGACCCTGCCTCTAAGAGTGAGGTGGGGCAGGATGGGCAAGGCAGCTCAGTTTGAAAGCAAGAGGACTGGAGGCAAAATGAGCAGTGAGTGAGAGAGATGGAGAGCTGTTTCAAGTCTGTGGAGTGGAAGGGAATAGACTGGCTCTCCAAGGGCAACGCAGGAGACAGGCAAGGTCAGGGCCCAGGAGCACAGAACTCTTTGATAAGGAACACTATCATCCCATTGTTTCAGTCAGACTTTTCTATTCCAGAAATAAATAAAGTACAGATAGGCCAATGTGATGATTGAATTTTTTTTTTTTTTTTTTGGTACTGGGGATGAAACTCTGGTCCTTGTGTTTGCAAGGCACCACTGAGCTAAATCCCTGGCCCCATGATGATTGGATTTTTATGATCAAAGTTCCTTTAAAAATGGAGTTTTATGCCAATATATGAGATAAATTTCTGGAAAATATTGATTCAATAGACAGAAATTACAGAGGTATATGAAATGGAAGATGATGTTATAGTTAAATGAGAACACAAGCTGCTGATGCAAAAGATGTATTATTTAAAAATAAGTGTTCCCATTTGTCGATTTATTTATTTACTTATTTTTTGGTACCAAGGATTGAACTCGAGACCTTGTGCTTGTGAGGCAGGTGGTGGAACCACTGAGCTAAATCCCTGGTGTTGATTCTTGATATTGTTTCCTTGGCTGTCGATGACCAGGCAGAAAGTCCTTCCCTGTGGCTTCCAGTATTGCCCCAAAGTTACATTCCACCCTTTTCAGCTTTCCTGTATCTATACCTAAGTCTGACCCCGCTTTGCTTTGGTTTCAGCACAGGGTGAACGATGTAAGTCTCGGTGCAGTCATTGCCAGGTGCATAACCAGATCCCAGCACCATTTGTTAAAGATGTTTTCATCTTTTCTTCAGTGTGTGCTTTGAGCCACTTTTTCAAAAATCAGATGGCTGAGGGTACCTGGGTTGTTTCAGAGTCTTCTGTTCTGTTCTGTGGGCTGTGTGCATATTTTGGTACCAGTACCATGCTGTTTTGGTTGCTAGAGCTTTGTAATAAAACTTGAATGAAAAATTCTGGTGCATCCTGCCTTGCTGATTTTTATTAGGATTGATTTGAGTATGCTGGGTCTCTTGTGGCTCTGATTAGTTTTAGGATATTTTTTCTCTCTAGTTCAGTGATAAATGTTTTTGGTATTTGAAAGGATTCTACACAGCAAAAGAAAAGACAACTTAAAGAGTGGGAAACATTTTTGCCAGCTATTCTTCTGATAGAGAACTAACATCTACAGTTATAAAGAACACACACACACACACACACACACACAGACACACACAAGCACACAATAATCCCTCACACACAAGAGACCCAATCAAATGAGCAAATGAAGTCAACAGACACTTTTCAAAAGAAGCACAAATGGCCAATAAAATGCATGAAAAATGCTCAGTATCTTTAACCACTAGGGAAATGCACATCGATACATCCCTGAAAGTCCATTCCACCCAGTCAGAATGGCCACCATCAAGAACACACCCTCGAAATGTGCTAATGGGGATGAGGGTGAAGGGAGTCTGTCTATGTTTTTGGTGTGCATATAAGTGAGTTCCACCACTGTGGATGTCAGTGCGCAGACTCCTCAAAAACTAACGCCAGAAATTCCATATGACTCTGTCATACCTATCCTAGCTATATTCTTGAAAGAGTTAGAGTCATTGCACTGTTGCGGTGTGTTCACACACATGTTGCAGCAGCACAATTCACAGCTCTGGAAACAGCCTCAATGCCATTCACAGATGAGTGGATACAGAGAGCATGCTGCATGCACACCATGGAGCATTACTCAGCCCGGATGAAGAACAGTATCAGCCATTTGTAGGAAAATGGGTGGGACTCAAGACCATAATGTTAAGTTGAATGAGTCAGATGCACAAAGTGAAATCGCCTGGTTTCTGCCACAGGAGAAACCTACAGATAAAGAAAGAATGAGACCCAGGAGAGATGGTAGGAAACAAAAAGGCTGACTTGTAGGAGATGAGGAAGAGGATGGGGAAGGGGGTGGCAAGGAAAGGAACAACAGGATCAAAATGATCCAGATGCACTGTCTCCAGGCTCCAATCTTCAAAGGTATGTAGTTACGATATACTGCCAACATTCAATGTTTTTGAGAAAAGAGAAGTGTTGATAAATGTGGCCATCTATTGTTTAGGGAGAAAAAGACTAGGAAGTTACATGTATAAATTCCTGAGAATTTAATCAAATAAAGTAGATAATAAGGAGAAAGCATCTAAAACATGAAAAAGAAGTGCAACTCTGGATTTTTTTTCATTGCTGTAGTTATAAGCTGAAGAAATCCAATAATTCAGAATGACACTAAGATCCATTATATGTTTTCATTAAGAAGCCACCTGCACCTATTGAAGCCTCCACAGTCCAGGTAAGAAGACCTTCAAATTATGTGGATGGAACATGAGTGAAAAACCACGTGTCTGAAGTAACTTCACGGTTTTGCCATGTGTACCTGGGTCCTCTCCTTCATGTGGGCAGCGCAGGGTGGGCCTTGCAGTCCTGGAGGAGGAGGAGTGCGGTACTTGTCTGCAACCACGCCCCATGATAGTCCAGGTAAGAAGACCTTCAAATTATGTGGATGGAACATGAGTGAAAAACCACATGTGTCTGAAGTAACTTCACGGTTTTGCCATGTGTACCTGGGTCCTCTCCTTCATGTGGGCAGCACAGGGTGGGCCTTGCAGTCCTGGAGGAGGAGGAGTGCGGTACTTGTCTGCAACCACGCCCCATGGGGTTGACGGAAGGGCCACAGTAATCCAGGTCCCTCAAGCTGCACTGCGATCGAGCCCTCAGGTTGTTCTCTACAAATACAAACAATTTTCAATAGTTTTCCTGTGTTCCACCAGAATACATTTCTATGGGCACAACTTATTTTTATGGTAATGAGTTTCCTTTGATGCTGTATTATTCTGCCTCTGTATTTATTGAGAGAACCAAAAAACCTGATGTGAACACTCATAGCCACAATTTTACATTACAATAAATTTCCTTAGATACATGATATAGCTTCATGTTATATTTCAAATGGTATCTGATAAATAAATTGTCTGGACACTAAGACTGATCATTTTTAGTTTTAGATTAAAATAATATTTACTGAAATAATAGTTAGATTGTCAGTTTATTGAGCAATCCATATAGTGTACTTTAAATAACACAACATCTATGTAAGGTATAAATTAACAGCATTACTAGAATTTAGAGAAAAACAAACTGAGACTGAAAGAACATAAATAATTAAATACCTCATGCATGTGAATAAAAGTAACCACTTTATCAGCTGTGACTCCTAAAATGCGTTTGACTGCTTTTATGTAACTCTTATTTTCTGCATTATATGAGACATAATTATGCTAACACAATGAGAAAGATTTCTAACTGCACTTTATGGAAATCAGACCAGTTACGTGCTGTTTGGATACCTGTTGAATAAAATTGGACAAAACATTGCCTTATTTTTGATGTATAATTCAGCCATAGTAGACATTTGCTCCATATCTATACATTTGCATATGTAACTATTTGCAAATTGAAGTGAATTTCTTTGGGTCGGGAGTTGGGGTTGGGATGTCCCAAGTAGACCCGTGAGCCAGTTTGATTCTGGATGGTTCTTGAAGGCGTCATCACTTGTGTGCGCCGTTCTTCAGTACCCAAATCAAGCAGCAATCGCTCTGCTCTCGCAGCAAAGCCTTGGCAGACCCATTCACGCCTCTTGTCCTCATCGCCTCGCTTTATATTTTCTCCTTTAAAACTTTTGTATTCATTTTGTGCAGTTTCAAATCAGACTGGAATCTCATTAAATTCAACAATGCACTTTCTTTGCTTGGGAAAGATAACTGGTGAAAGTTGTTTAAAGGAGCCTACAATGATGTCAAAAGCCTTCTTCAACATGAAAGGAAATTTTAACATTGGTTGGAAATAAAAGTGTAACAGGAAAACGTGATCAAAAGTCTCTCAGAAAAATGATTGATTGAAAATAACTTCAAATATAGAGTCTGAAAGATTTCTTTATGGAGAATGAAATATATAAAATGATGATATGAATATGTGCAATTATTTCATTAATTTCAAAGTAGAATGAATGGTTAATTTACAGTGCAGATTTAAGAAACTGTCTCATGAAATACTTCTCGTCCCTTACAGAATGGGGAGAACATACTGGTGTTTCACAAACTTCAAGACATCCTGTTTCCAAAAGAAGAAAGCAAGAAACCAAGGGCAGGGCAGTTCTTTTGGTGGATTACTGGGATTATTAGGAAAAAGTGGTGATCAATGTCTACCCAAGATAGGGGTATCTGACTTCTTACTCACACCATAGGCTACCTTTCCAAAGAGCTAAACCATGAATTAGAAATATGCCTGTGCTGAAATCCCAGCACGGAAGCTTCTGAAACCTCCTATCTAAAGGTTTCTCTTATATGAGAAATTCAAATTACATATGATAGCAAAATAAAAGATAGATACCAGGAAGTAGGGAGGTAGATTTACCTCGAATGGGCAGAGGAAAGAGATGGTGGGAGGAGAGGCCTTGGGGGAAAAGGATGAAAGGAAATTAAGCAGGGCTCTGCGCATGTGTCATCTTCTCACAAGGAATGTGAACACTGTGGACTAATAAACATGTACTAATACAATTATATTTAAGGCACTTAAAATAAAATTAAAAACAAACATAATAAAACAAATGAAGTATTATTATACGATGAGAAATTTATCATCTTAAAAACGTCTTATTTGCATTAAGTGATTTGCCACTAGGAAGTATTCAAAACAAATGTAAATACTGTTTGTAAGAAGCTAACATCATCTCGGCCTTTGTATTATTTTGACATTTTTCAATAAAAATAATCAGACTTATGCTAAGTACGGGGCATGTTCATGCAATGGGATTTTACTCAGAAAAACTCATGCTTGGTGCAACAGCGTGGATGACTCTCAGGCAGACTCTGGGGATTCAATTATAAAAAGAGGCACTAACCAAAGACACGCAGTTCAGCCCTCACGGTAGTGTGGATGCCAGAGAACGACTCCAGTCCTGGAGCCAGGATCGACAGTGCGTGGGGATGCCCACGTCACACAGCAGGGGCTCAGTGGCGATGCAGAGTGATGCACAGGAGCGCACAGCACCCTCTGCTGCCCACACCACACCTCCCAAACGGCTCACACGTCCCACTGCTGTGCCACCTGCAGACACAGCGGCTGTCTCCACAAGCACTGCACAGACACGCCTCACACAGAGGAAGAGGCCACAGGAGATGACACGACAGCACCGATCTAGAAACAAACTCAGGACAGCATAACAAAAAGGACACCAGAGGACAAGCCCTCAGGAGAAAGCTGTTTACTAAGACAACCACCCTGTAACAGTGACAGAGTTATCTGCTTCACCGGGTGCACACATTTCAAGGAGGAACATAAGAAAACAAGGAAGTGTGAGGTACCCTAAAGTTTATAACTCTCTCATAAGAGATGCCAGTACTACCGAAGTGGGTGAACTATCTTACAGAAAAGTCAATAGAATAATTTCAAACTCAATGAGATCCAAGATAATACAGATAAACATTTAAACAAACTAGGAAGGAAATGCAGGACAAGAAATAACAATTTAGTATTGAGAATCCAAAAAAGAGTGAATCAGAAATCTTGAAAATGAATCGTATATATCAGATACAAAATTCAACTGGCAGTGTCAACTAGAGACTAGATCTGTTAGAGGAACAGACATGAGAAGTTGAAGAAAGATCTTTTGAACTTTATTATTCAGACAGAAATAAAGAAAAAAATAAGGACAAATGAAAGGAGCATGAAGATCCTCCCATGCCACCATGGAAGGATCAAACAGGTGTCTCAGAGGCACAGCTAAAGGAAAAGAAAGAAGATCTCTGGAGCTCCCATGCCAGGGGCTGCAGGCAGCCCCACGCACTGGACCACTGGTCCATCCAAATCACCTGTGCTGCTTTCAGGGCCAGGGACCATGGCTGACAATTCTGGGCCAGCCACACTCCCAGGATGGGGCGGGGACGGGGCAGCCTTCGGATGTCTCTCCGGGTCCTGGCAACTCAGCAGCATGGGCTTGGGGCAGACTGGGTTTGGGTCCAGGGTCAGTTCAGCATAGTGAAGGGACAATAGCTGTAGGCTCGGCCACCCTGGACCAGGTCACTATGGAGTGCTGGGAGAGCACAGAAGACAGCAGGCACAGAGCAGCCCAGTGCATCGCAGAGAGACGGGCAGACAGCAGAGGGAGGTGAAGGCAACCCTGAACTGCGAGGCCCTCAGCAAGCCACAGAGCCATCAGGTCTCACGGTCATGCCTGACCGTCCACGTAGGACCAGGAGCCAGCCACAGGCAGGCCAGGGTGGCCCAAGCTGTGGACAGAGAATCACAAAAGCTGCTCTGAAGAAGTGCTGCAAGATTTAAGAAACACAGAATAGGATTCAACACTCACGAGAGACTTAACAGAGATGAAAGATGTTTTTAGAGTCAGGGCTGGAATGCAGCTCAGCGGTGGGGAACTGCTTAGCAGGCAGGGCTCTAGATTCAGTACAAATGACTCAACAAAAACAGAAACTTCTGGGCTACAAATACACAAGATGAATTTAAACAGCCGGGCTTGCCAGTGCACACCTGAGAGGCTGCAGGGGCAGGAGGGTCCAAAGGTCCAGCCCAGCTTGGGCAACTCAGCTACTTAGTGAGACGCTGCCCCAGAATAAAAAAGTAAAATAAGAAAAGGGCTGGTAGTATAGCTCAGTGTGAAGGCCCTAGGTTTAATGATTAGTACTGCCAAGAAGAAAGAAAGAAAGAAAGAAAGAAAGAAAGAAAGAAAGAAAGAAAGAAAGAAAGAAAGAAAGAAAGAAAGAAAGAAAGAAAAAGAAAGGCAACACCAAACAGAAGAAAAAATGAGTGAACTTGAAGACAACTTATCTCAGAATGCACCAGTGGAGGGAAAAATGAAGAGGGATGAAATTGACACAGCAACTTTGGGACAGTATTGAAAAAGCAAATATTAGGTTATTAATGTTCACATATTGAGAATGCCAAAGGGAAAAAAAGATGACCCAGTGATGAAAAAGAATTGGAGGAGGACCAACTGCCCAGGTATGGACAGATCATAAAAGCCAGTAGAGGAGGAAAACAGAAACAAACAGGAGAACTGTCCCAAAGTCACTGTGCCCAGTGGGTGGGGACTCCCAGAGAAATGGGCTGTCCCCACAGATGGCCCATCCAGGCCTCAGGAGCTCTGCTAGGGCAAAGGAAGCAAGAAGCATGCATAGCACACGCCAGGAGACAGTGTGCTCAGTGGCCAGAGTCGTTACAAGGAAATGCCACTGTGCAAAGCCTGCTTGAACCACAAGTTCCAAGACAGAGTGACACAGAGCTACTGCAATTAGTAACAGCTCCATTAAGACCTGAAGCAGGCAACAGAGACAGGAGTAAAACGGCCTCACAGGGTGCAGTGGGGAGGGGCAGGAGAGGGCTTTCTAGTAACGCACCAGTGGCCTATCTGTTTCTCTTTTGTTTCTTATTTTTATGACCGTGTCAAGGAGCTACTATTTTAAAATAGTGTGTTACGGTTAAAAGCCAAAACACCAAAACAGATATGTGAAAGTAATAGTTGTGGAATCACAACACACCACTGAAGTAAACCACTCAACAATGAAGGAAGGTTGTAACAGAGGCAGAAAAAAATGAAACCACAATAAAATTAGTAAGCAATTAAAAATAGCCCTAGTAGGACTTTACCTAACACTAATTAACTTGAATGTAATCAGATTAAATTCTCCAATGAAAGGCCATGGAGTGACTGAGTGGATAAAGACACCTGACTCTGTGCTGCTTACAAAACATTCCCTCTCAAGGCCCACATACAGAGAAAGTAAAGGGCTGAGGTAAGACATCCTGGGCAAGAAGGAAAATTAAATGTTTTTTGAAATAAGGGAAACATGGAGCCACAACATGGCAACAACTACGAGATACAGCAAAACCAGTTCTAAGAGGAAGTTTTATGGAATTCAACTCCTATGTCAAAAAAAGTAGAACTCTCAAATAGCATATTTCTGCTGCTCGAGGAACTAGAAAAATAAGGGAAACCAAACCAAAGTTAGTTGAAGAGAAACAATAAAGATAGCATCAGAAGTAAATGAAGTGAAATCAAAAAGGGAAAAAAGAACAACAAAACTAAGAGTTGATTCTCCAAAAGGCCCCACTTACACCCAAGTGCTCCTTTACGATTATGTGTCAAGGCCTTATGCTATTTATGTTTTTGCTATTTCTAAGGAAAAAAGAAAGAAACCACAAAAGGCTTTGTCTTCTGTGGAGAAATTAGAGCTCACAGGGCAGGATAAGCCAGGGTTTGTGTCCAGCTGGGGTTCAGTGTGGTACCCACAAGAGCCCCTTCTGTGGGTGTCTACCAAGGAGGGTGCCCACCATGTAAAACTGAGTCTTTGGGGCAGCAAGACTATGCCCGTGGAAAGATCTATCTGCAAGAGAAGTTAGACACCAGTAGTTTTCACACTCTGTGCTAATGCTGGAACTGCTTTTTTATGCTTTATTTCCCTTCCCATTGTGCAGTCACTGATGGGATAGATTTTCCTGTCTTAAAACATTACCAACATAAAATCTGTAGGTAACTTTTTCTAAAATGAGATTTAAAGTAAATTCTGCTACACATCTAACCTGGATTATCATATTTACTGAATATGACAACATGTTCTGTATCTACAGATTCATTTTTGAAAAGAGATACACTAAATTCTTTTCAAATAATATGATTTATATTTCTACTAAGCTTTCATTCTCTCTTGGTTTCCACTGGAGAAAGAACATGCTTAAAGGCAAAATAGGGACCTAAGACTAAAAATAACCCTAAAATGTAATTTAAGAAGCATGTCCATATCCAGCACTATGTGCAGTTCTAAAATGTAATTTCCCAAAGTGTGCTGTCAAAATGCAAACATCAGAAGCTAAATATTTCTGAAGGCTATTTTTATATCATTGGAATATATCTAAAATGCTTACCTGTTGTTTTTGGAACTCAAATAGTAACTCTCATTTTTTTCCTTTGCTATATAATGGAATGCTAAGGTAATCTTATGTTTTGGACATGATTTTACAAAAATTACTTTCAAAAGCTAAATTAATTAAGTCCAGCCATCCATATGTACTTAACCGTCATCATAATGAAAAGACAGGAAGTAATCTCAGTCCTGTGATTCTCTCTACAAGCACCTAACCAATATCCCTTTCTTCAAGAAATGTACGTGGAAGAACATTTTTGCCTTCTATCATTATTTCTACCTGGTAATAATTGGGCAAATCATTTAAGATTTTTCAGTGTTCCACAAAGAGGCCATGAATAGACATTGGGGTTTGCACCAGCTGCAGGAGGGCCTTGCTCCTCTGCCTGGTCTGCAGTTCGAGCCGGGCCCTCCCGACACGAACTCCACCCTCAGGTGCTAGTGGGACAAAGTCCACAGAAAATGACTGAGCAACTTAGGTGCTTGGCTTCGAATGCAGGGAAGCACTTTTCAGTCTTCAGGAGGGAAGCACAGGATGTGAGGTGGGAAGATGGAGAACCTGGGCGCCGCGCTCAGGAGGCCGACAGCAGAGACGCACAGGAGCAGGAAGCTCAGGAACGCAGGGAGCCACGGCCCCGAGCGACAGAACCACCAAGCCTGGCAAGGGGCAGACCCATGGTCGTGGGGCACCTGGGCTGTACTGCAAGAGCGTGGGGAAAGGAGAAGGCCCCACTCCTAGGAGTACCAGGGAGCGATGCGGTTCCTCTCAAAGCAGCAGCCAAGGGCCATCAGGTGAGAACCGGCAGTGACTAACCGATAAGATGAAATGAAAATGGCTAAATGAGACGGAAAGAAACGATGGCAACATAAGAAAGTATGAAAATGAAAAGCAAATCATAAATCCACACAAGGCAGCTGGCGCTGAGGAGAGCGAAGTGAAGGAAAAGCCACAGGGACTCCTCCGAAGGCAGAGGAGGAGAGGAGAGCAGGGGTGAGGGGTGAGCTCTGCCAGCCACCGAGAACTTGGAAGGGAGGCCCTCAGCACACAGCGGCTGCAGGTGGACCCTGCCCTCCGAGAACTGGTATTCGGGCATGAGGAGGTGGGAATGCACCAAGAGACCACGCACAGTAGGTAATTCCTGCAACGTACGGAGAGATTGCGGAGTCAGTTTTCAGCGAATTCCACTCAGTCTAAGCAGGAGAGTCAGCACATGACCCCCTGAGTGGGGAACAAGGTGTCCGGAGTGAAGGGTTAGTTAGGGAGAGGAAGGGTGAGGGGCCGCTGCGTGCACACAGACAGAGGCAGGAAGCCAAGGTGGGTGCTGACTGCCAGGCGGGAGGAGCTGCCGTTGGGACCGGACCAGTGCAGCAGCGTCAGGAAGGTTTACAGGGACGGAATGGAGAAGTAGTTGACAGCAGCTGAGGTCCACACGAACAAGGGAGCGGAGAAAGCCCCGCGTGAGACGCGGGGCAGCAGGGAGTCCAGTTGGAGCCTCCGAGGCCCTGCCACTTCGCGGCCCCCGAGGGCGGGGCACATTGGGGTCTGTGCAGAGGATGCAATCTGCGGTGGGACGCAGCCACCCGGGGCCAATGCTGGTGACCAGGGTCAGCAGAAGGGAGCGGGCAGCGGGGGCCTGGAGAGGCAGGTGAGGTCTGTTTCCCCGCAGCGCACCGGAGACATCTCCCCTGCTGCCACCGGGCCCGTACCACGTTGTCCTCGCTCCCCGGATCTAACACGTCACCTTACTCTGTCTTGAGCTCAGACTTTGGTTTTCAGCAGTTAGCTATGATGTGCTTCAATTCTCCCTTTTATTAACCCACTTTCGGCGTTTACTACTCCCTGGAATTCTTGAATTTATATTTTAAAATGCTTGCCAAATTCCGCCATCTGGAAGCCCGATTGTTGTGTGTCAGAATATTTCATGTTACCCCTGGTGTCCTAAAGTGCATCGCTACTTGCCTCTTTCAAACATCTCTTTTCTTCAAATGCTTTCTGTCCATTTCGCTTCAAGTCTGCCAATTTTTTCCTATACAATTTTCATTCTGCAGTTAAGCTCATTTAGTGATTTTTTCTTCAGAATTTATGCTTATTTTGCAATTATTGAATCTGAGATGAATTCTTATGTTCTTTTTGTTATTTTAGCATTTTTAAAAAATATGAGCCCGAGCTTGCCTTCAAAATAAGGCACACAAAGCAGGAAGTTCATGCAAAGGCCCTCATTTCTCCCCAGGCTCGGCTTCTTTCCCACATCTCCACAAGCTCCAACTGCCTATGATTTTTGTTTTTATGTTGTTATTTAACTGTGTTGCCTGTGAGAAATTTAGTTTGATAAAGGTCTTTTGACAATGCCGATACCGCATGTTCAATTGCTTGCCCTCCAGATTTTTCCTTGAGCAAACTGCAAGCCTTCTTCCTCTGTGAGCTGGATCCTTCATGCGCTCGAGATGCATTCTCTGCGGTGCGCTGCCCGTCCACACCGAGCTGTGAGCTGCACCGGGGGAGCGGAGCAGCGGCTGGGAAGGCAGCTGTGCAGCGTGAGGGAGTGGGCGGATAGACGCGGGCAGGCTGGGGTGTGGCGAGGGTCCTGCACCGGGGTGGGAGCGCCCTGCAAGGTGATGAGGCAGCTCGAGGGAACCAGGTGGGAGTCTGAGGTCCAGGAAGAGGGGAAGCAGCGAGGACGCAGCGCACGTGCGGAGGCTGGGGTGGGGCCCAGGGCTGTGGGGGGCTGTGTGCGCCCCACGGAAATCACCGTCACAGTGCAGGGGAAACACGGAACGTCCTTGGGCCCTGGGGTGACATCATTTGTCTTAAAGGATAAAACTGGCTGCAGGCTAGAAGTAGATTTCTACAAAGAAACATAGTAGGAGCCACTGAATCATCAGTTTCCCGCGTGATCACTTTGTGGTAGAAGCAGGAAAAAACTTCAAATTACAGATATATTTAAATCATATAGGTCGTATGTAAGGTGCCAGCAGAGTGGAAAGGTGAGGCTAACTCCGAAACTCTGGGCTTAAGGAGCTAGAATGCTAAGAAGGGAAGCTTACTGAGGAGCCCTGAGAGGGGTGTTTGGGGGCTACCGAGACTGCATCTGCCCTGCCGTTACAGGGGCAGGGCTGGCGCAAGGAGCAGGGGCCGTCCCAGAGCTCCCTCATGCTAGCTCTTAGCTTCCCTGAGTTAGTGCTGCACAGGTCTGAGGCCATCTCACCGCAGGCTCGGCACTACGCTAGTACGGAAACCATGCCGCCACCACACCCGAAGAGGCAGCAGGGGCGGGCACGTGGGACCCCACCTCACGTCAGCCTCCTGGACGTGACTTCCCTGCCAGAGGACTTCTCTGCTCTGTGAGCTTTCCTGCGCCTCAGCGGGGCCCTCAGCACTGACTGGCTTCATTATGTCCCTCCTGGTTGGCTCTGCCGTTCGTGGGGTCAACAAAGGGCAAGGGAAGACACAGATGGCAGGAAAGGAGGCTTTTGTGTCCTCCATTTTTACAGATCCTCCTGCTCGGAGACCACACCATGGCTGAGAGTGTGGTGTCACTACTTTTACATTCACATTTATTTTCTATTATGTTAACATTTAGCCTTTTTACCTGTCATCTGTCATATATCTCTGCTTTTGAATTCTCATTTTCACGGCATGTTTTCAATCTCTTTTCCTAAGATATCATGGGTGCCTCACATTTCTGTACTTACAATGAGACACCCAAGGCAAATGGCTTCTTATGAAGGTTCATTTTGGCTGGAAGTATGGCAGTTGTGGACTCAGATTCTGTGGCTCCTTTCCTCTGGACTGCTGGTGAGGACGTGCACTACGGTGGGAACACATTGCAGATCCAGCTGCTCATACCATGGCTGGGATGACGCTTTGCTTCCCCGCTTTGAGAAAGCGCTGAGCAAGCTCTGATGTGACTTTCAGGATGTCCCTCCGAGGAGCCGGCATGGCCCTCGATCCAGGTATAGTGGTGACGAGGCGGTGTGAGCAAAGCCGGAGAAAACACCTCAGGGAAGGCATATCCTGGATTTTCATTCAGATTTTCCCATTCGCTCTTTTCCTCCTTCTATTTGTTGTTGTTTTTCAGCAATGTTCCCGCTTAGCATTTTTGTCACACATTTTTCACCTGATTAGTACATGAGTGTGGTGCTTAATGTTTACATTCCATACCATTTCAAAGTTTGTTTCATCCTGACATTTGTACTTACGGTGTGTCTCTGAAATCAGGATGGTGTGTGTGTGTGGAGAGGGACAGAGAGAGGGAGGGAGAGGATAGATTGACCTTTGGACAGGCTTCACTTCTTTGAGGTTTTTAATATTAACGAAAATTGAGATAATAATTAGTTCAAAGCTGCTACATGTGCTCAGCAAATTCTTGTTTTGAGACCCAGGGGTATTAACTGTGTTCTAAAAGCTGTATTTTGGTATTCTTAATCTTAATAAAGGCTTCTTTACCTTTCACTGTGATGGGTGCATATTAAAATATTAAAGTTATAAAGCTGAATTTTTCTGTGTTTGAATATAAAGAAAAAAAGTAAGGGAAAGCCAGTTTCTCTTCTGTTCTGAAAAAAATTTAATTAAATTTAGAATGGGAAAGCAATGGGCAAAAGAGACCTAACATACAAGGAAAAGCAGCAGGACCATATATCATCTGGAGGAAAAAAATGCTAAGAACATAAAGTAAATAAAGCTTCTCTGTACACTTTTAGATAAACTTTTAGTTTACAATTTGTAATATTTCTAAATTTCTGGCATTTTATTTCATGCCTTTCATAACATTTTATATTTTATTGTAGAGCTATTAACTTATTGAGCTCCTGTAAGCACTCATTGTGTCCCTAATGGGGATCCGTGGCACCCAGAAATCACACTCAGCACAGCTGCGATGTGGGCCTCCCCATGTCCCCAGGCTCCCAGGGAAAAGTGTAGAGCACAGACCCAGCAGCTGGATTCTGAATCGTAGGATGAGGGTACACCCTTCAACTTTGAGAGATAAGGCAAAATGTTCTCCAAATTAGTTAAGGTCATTTGTATTTCCACTAGTGGGGTGTGAATGATTTTATCATGTCCACAGTTCATATCAGCTCTAATAATTCTTCAATGATACCAACCTGGTAAGTATACAAATTACTTTTTCTGCTTCATATATTCAATTAACTGATTGCTAATAAAATACGCTTTTTGTGTTTTTTGAGACAGAGTCTCACTATGGAGTACAGGCTGGCCTTGACATCGCTATGATCCTCCTGCCTCAGCCTCCTAAGTGCTGGGATTATAGACGTGCATCATCACACCTGGGACACTGAAATGTTGCTTATAACATTTAGGCTCCTTTTTGCTACAGGAGTGCTATGTCAAGACTATCAGTGAGGGGCTGGAATCAGGTTTAGTGCTGTTGCCTTTATGTAACACATTTTCATACATACAGAACACATATGTGCAAGCATGTGTATATATATGACTATGACAGGCTTTAATGTATGCACTAGGCACAGTGAGAAATTAGTAGCAATAACTAATAATAAAATAGAATGATTACAATGACATTCTGTAGTTAAAGTTATGTGAGTTTGGTCTCTCAAAGTATCTGAATGTATTATAGGTTAACAACCTCTGCCTGTGATATTTTTCATTTCTTATTAAACCAACTTTCACCTTTTCAGTTAATGAAAGCAATGTAATTTCTCAGGGTGTTTTTTAGGTTCCATATAAATTTCTGGACTTTTTTCTAGTATGTGAAGAATATCACTGGTATTTTGATAGGAATTATCTTGAACTGTAATCCCTTTGGGTAATAAGGACATTTAACAGTATTAATTCTTCCAACCCAGGTATTTGTACATAAAAATGCCGCTTGCTTTTGCATGTTAATTTTTGTTTCCAGCAATTTCATCGAATTTATTGATTAATTGTATCAAAACAGTCTTAAACACAAAGAATAAAGCTAGAGGCATCATTGACTTCAAAATATAGTACAAAGTACACAATCAGAATAGCATGGTTCTGGCCTTAAATAGGCCTATAAGCTAATTTACCGAGTCCCCAGAAGTAAGCCCACCCTTACACCACTGTTTGCTGACAAGGAACCAAGAACACACACTACAGAAGAGTCGGTACCAGAAGAAAATGGACATTCACGTGCAGAAGATCAAGACTTTTATCCCATCTCACTCTTTGCAGAAAAATCAACTTAAAATTCATCAAAGACCTAAATGCACAGCCTGAAATATTGAAATTCCTAGGAATAAATTGGTGGAAGCACTTCAAAGCATGAGTATGGGCAATGATATTTTTGGATAAGACCACAAAAACATGGGCAACTGAAGCAAGAATAAAAAGTAGGATTATATGAAGATAAGAAATTTTGCACAACAAATGAAATATTAAGTGTGAACCATCGTATTTTTGCAAGCTACTCAACTGACAAAGGATTCATATCCAGAATAGATAAGGAACTCAAACAACTCAATAGCAGATAGATACATACATGAATTTAATAAAAGGTAAATTACATGCAGAGACCCCCTCAGAAGAGAAACTGAAGCCAGCAACAAATTGACAAAGCAACGTTCAGCCGCGTTAGTGTTGAAGAAACGCAATTTGGAGCTGCAATAACACGTGTGTCCCCAGGTTAGCGTGGCAATTACGAAAAGGGCCAGCCTGAAAGTCCAGATGACAGTACAAAGCACCACCACCATGCACAGGGCCCCGTGGACGCTCCTCAGGGGTCTACAGTAGCCCTGCACGTGATCCAGCTGTGCCACTCCTGGATGTGCAGACGCTGAAATGAGCGGCTGTGTCAAGGGGACCCGCATGGCCCTGCCTGTCGCTGCATTAGTCACAGTAGGTAAGATGTGGAATCTGCCCCTGGGCCCACAACAGAGGGCCAGATGAAGAGAATGCGGTGCACACACATGGGATATAAAGAGCAAAACCCTGTTATCTGCATAAAGATTGATGGGACCGGGCATAGCAGGTTAGGTACCATGTCAAATACGGAAAGTCAAGCACTGCACATTTTTTCCTCATAGATAGAAGCTGACAGATTGATCTGAATATAAAATAGGGGTTCATAGAGGTTGAGTGGGGACAGAAGACAGAGGGAAGTTGGATACCAGCTACGGAAAAACAGACCAACAGTGAGGTGCAGCGTTGCTCAGCCTGGCGGGTGACTGTAGGTAACGGTAGCATAGCGTAGATTTCAGGAACAGCAGACGACAGGCTTGGGACCATAAACACAGGCCACACTACTGAACCTGGCCGTACTGTGTGCATGTGTGGAGAGACTACACTGCCACAGGAATGTGTGCAATTGTCACTCACGAGGCAAGAAATTCTAAAGTTGACACGGGAGAAGAAAATGACAACTACTTGATTTTATCATTACGATTTAATCCGTGAGTCAAATTTGCACACCATACTGCATATAATGTAGAACTAAAATGACTAAAAAGTAAGGTTAAGTGAGAAGCACTCTGCAGCTTTCCCAGCACATCCAGATGTCGCCTTGCCCTCCGGGACCACTGTCAGGGCACAGAATATCTAAATGAAGCAGCTGGCACCCTGGCCATGGTGGGGAGGGTCAGAGGGCCTTAGCAAGGGCACAGGTGGCATGAGGAGCGCGGTGCTCTGGACGCGGGCCGTTCCCGCCCTGGGAAGAAGAGAGGCACGGGACCCCTTCGCTCTGCTCTGAATAACGGAGTTTTCAACTTGGGCCCTCTGTGTTTTTGAATTCTCCGTTTCGTGTGTCGGGACAGCAGCTGTCTTAGTCACCTTCCTCCCTGTGGGGACAGAACACTGACACGCAAATACGCTCAGAATACTGAGAGGAGCAGAGTCGCTCTGGGCTCACTCTTCAGAGTCTTCGAGGATCGCGTGGGGAGGGCCGGGCCTGGAGTAGAACAGCTGCTCACGCCATGGAGCCAGGGAGCAGAGGAAGGGAGAGCGGGAGGGCCCCGAGCCCTGGGTGCCCCGGATGCGGGCCATCTTCCAGCAGATGAGGCCATCGCCCCGCAGGCTCCAGCACCTTCCAGACAGGGCCCTTCAGGGACCCTGACCACAGCCGGCTGCAGCAACCAAGTCAGGGTGTCTCAGCCGCGTCTGCTGTGTGACTCAGCTTCCCCACGGCACAGCCGCCTGCAGGCAGGAACTCCAGAGGGAAGCTGTGGGCCGCATGATTTACAGTGCAGATAGGGTGGGGGCTGACTCTCTTACGGTGGGCTTTTAATTGGGAATTATCAGGTGAGATGACCACTTCCTTACCCAAGTCTGAGCAAATTTATATTTCATGGATAATTTTCTGGTATTGGTCAGAAGTGACTGCTATAAAGCACTGGTTATAAAAAGTAGATAGAACTGTGAAGGCAGTCTAGAAAAGAGCTGCTTTATAAGCAACACACTGATTATATGCTAGGGTTTTCTCATTTGAGTAGCTTTCTTAGGCAAGTGCTTATGTGTATATGAGAAATATTTCATTGTTCAAAGCAAATGGAGAAGTATGTTCAGGTTACAGAAATAGATTAAATTTTGCATGACAGCGTCTAGTCCTAACAGCGAGGCCCAAGGTCCTGGAAGACAGACCTACGCATTCACTGGGTTTTGCAATTCTTTAAACAAAACTGTGTGTATTCCTGTATATGGTGCAGCGATATCTTTTGTTGTGGGAAAAACAGATAATGGTTGAGGAGACAACAAAGAAATATTACACGGAATTTAAACATGAGCCTTCATAAAATGGACAAAAATAGAAAAACGTCTCATTATGAGATCTCTCCAATTTAGAATGTCATTTTGCTACAGTTTTCACTGATGCTTGCATTAATAGGACTATGGTGGATTTGAATTTTAATTGTGTCTAATAGGATGAAATGCATCTGCATGTGGGAAAAACAAATTTTAGAAATCATAACAAAGTCATTTCATACGCGTGAATTCATTACAGAATTGTTTGCATTTTGCTAATAGCTTTTTATTTCTCCAGTGGTAAGATATTAAAGTGTGATAATAAGCCATCTTGCAGGAAACTGAGGCAGTGGCTTCAAAGTCAACGTCCTGGGTCCCAAGATAGAAAGGAGCGACAGCAAGTGGGGGAGAATGAAGTCCTGTGTGATGAGGACCTAATTCCCACCAGTTGCTGCATAAGCCCAGGCTGTGCACTGACAGGTTGCACGTCCTTCCTTCCTTGTTTGGTACAAACATATCATGAGTGAAAACGTGGAGAATTTAAAAAAGTGATGAAACACTACTACTTCTTGGTGTAAAGAGGCTTGAGAAGCAAACAGCCATCTCCTGTAACTGCGTGATAAGCTGGGGAAAGGGGAAGCCAAGCGAAGTATTTACCTTTGCGTTTATGGAGAATGGCCAGGAAAAACATGCAGAACACACACACACCACACACACCACACACACCTGCAAACACAGTTGCTTCCATTGATCAAGGATGTCAAAAATTAGAAACAGACATAGAAATTTCATTTTTCCAGGGAATTGCTTTGTGGATAGCTATGGACATTTGCTATACTAAACCAGCAGTGTATGCTCTTTTCAAGATGTATAAAATTTCTCTTATCTGAGCAAAGGTTGAACTTTAAGTACATAATCTTGGCTCAGCTCTTTAAAGGTAAAATCAGCTGCTAAAAATAATATGCTTCTTTTCATGCATAATTTGTAAGAGCACAGAGGGAGTTAAGAACCTAAAAATAGAAATGGAACTTCCAACTCTTTTATGTTCATGTTCACAAGAATGCATGAGGAAGAGCAGGTGATATTTATGTTTAATTAAAGGACTATTTGAATTTTAGCTCTTATTGGAATATTTTAGAAGATTAAATATATATTAAATATATCATTCATTCCCATTCCATTTGAAATTTTAAAATTATTTTTCAAGCAGCACCTTCCACACTTATGGTTTAAAACAAGTTTATTCAGCTATTGGCCACATCGATACAAAGGAAACCAGGGAGACCCGGCCCTGCCCTGGGCAGTGCTGTGTGGCACAGCGGCCGCTCCCAGGACAGGGCAGGTGCCAGCACTGGGGGGTAGGTGGCTCACCCTGTGTCTGCGGAGCTCTCTGCATGCTGGCCGGGTCTGCGGCCCTCTTCTCTTAGGCAAAGGGCAGGGAGAGCCAGTGGGTCCCAGGGCCACGGTGTCCACACGAAATCTTCCAAGCACCAGTCCACGCTGGCAAGCTGGGCAACTGCCTCAGAGCTCTGAGGAGCACTTGCTGGTAACCAATCGTTGAGCTTGTGGCTGGGCCCAGGATCAGGACCAGGACCCAGAACCCAGGACCCAGACCTAGGATCCAGTATCCAGTATCCAGTACCCAGTACCCAGTAGCAGGGCTCAGGATCCAGGACCAGGACCCAAGACCAGGACCCGGTACCCAGGACCAGGACTAGGACCCAGGATCCAGTACCCAGTACCTAGTACCAGGGCTCAGGACCCAGGACCAGGATCCAGTACCCAGTACCCAGTACTAGGGCTCAGGACCAGGACCTAGGACCCAGCACCTAGGACTCAGTACCCAGGTCCCAGGACTGCAGCTCTCTGGCCCTTGGCCTGGCTTCAAGGGTGATGGCCTGGCCAGGGATGGGTGCTGTGCTCACTGTGAAGGAGAGGTCCTCATCCCGGTGCCTCGAGTCACGTCCTCCCTCCTGAGCTCCGGCTGGCTTTGCCCACTGATCGGCTAAAGGTGGTGTCCTGACCTCTCCAGGCCTCTGCTGCTCCTGTTCTGCTTCCGCTTCCACTGGTGGATGAGCTGTGCAATCGTGGTGCACAGGACCTCTGTGTTTGCAGGCCCCGCAGGAGATGCAGTCCGCGGACTGATCTGAGACAGCTCTGCCCGAGTGTAATTACAGGGCGCGGGACATCGGTCCCCTCGCTTTTCCAGTCCTGCTCCCTGGGCCTGACCACCGCAGCACCGACCCCAGAGGCTGAACCAGCAGCCCTAGAGTCTCACTCGGTCCGTGCGTGCAGAGCTGGGCTAATTTGCAGCTGTTGAAGAATTTATGTCAGTGCTGCGAGGAAAGTCGGTTTGTGGACTCATTTTCCTGTCAAGTCTTTACTCTTGGTAACAGTAATATTCTGTTATTTTTTATACACGGGAGAGAATTTGTAGCAGTGTTGCTTTTCCCCCCTTAAATATTTGGTAGTCATTTGAGTCTGGACTTTTCTCCGTTGGAAAGGCCTTAAACTGCAAATTCAATTATGTCGCAAGATACAGGGCAGTTTCAGGTTGCCATTTCTTTAGGGACGGCC
Organism: Fukomys damarensis; assembly: GCF_012274545.1. Lineage (NCBI taxonomy): Eukaryota > Metazoa > Chordata > Mammalia > Rodentia > Bathyergidae > Fukomys > Fukomys damarensis. The sequence goes on from NW_022900916.1 coordinate 1,000,390, forward strand.
ACGGCAGTGTTTTATCCAGAAGTGTGGCCCTGTGAGTTCCCTGGCTTGGGTCTTCTCTGTCCCCTTTTTCTCTGCTCTAGTCCTTGGGGTCTGTACTGAAGTAGTTGCATTCCTTCCTAATGTTCGCAGTTTCTTCTCTTTCATTCAGAGTCAGATTTATTGATGTTGTAGACATTTTCAGAGACGCTGGTTGGTTTCATTATTAGCTCTATTGTCTTTCAGTTAATTTGCATTGCATTGTTTTTTGTTCTTCCTTACTTATGCCTGCTTAGAGTTTTATTTTTAAAGAATCTTAGCTGAAGCTGAGCACGGTGGCGCATGCCTATAATCCCAGCACTCGGGAGGCTGAGGCAGGAGGATTGCTGTGAGTTTGAGACCGGCCTGGGCTACATAGTGAGTTCCAGGTCAGTCTCAACTATATAGTGAGACCCTGTCTCAAAACAACAACAACAAGAAGAATCTTAGCTGAAATCAATAAAACACGGAGTGGAAATGCTCACCCTCTCCCATGAGTACTTGGGGCACGGAAGTCCTCAGAACACTGCTGAGCTGCATCCTAAGACTTTTCATATGCAATTTCATTTTTATTCAGTTAAATTTTGATTTTTCAATTCCAAATATTTTGAGTACTGTTGTTTTTGTTGATTTTTTCATTTCATTTGATTATGCTCCTGACAAAGACACTGAGCCGTTTTGATTCTCTTAAAGTCTGAGGTTTCCTTATGTGGAGCAGGAACTGGTCTGTCACAGTGGATGTTCACACGCACTGGAAGAAGTTTGGACTCTCCTCAGGTTTCGTGAGGGTCCCTTTGATCAAGTTGGCCTATCATCATCTTCAAACCTTTCATATCTTTTCATTTTTCTGGAGCTCAGTTGTTAAATTATATTTATGACTTCTTGTACAATTAATGCGAGCGCCAACCTGGCTCCACGTGTGTTAGGTCGAGTGATTCTGAGTGGTTGCCTCTCTGGCCCCTTTGTGGCCCCTCATTTAATGATGATATCCTGTTTGGTAGAGCAGTCTGCGACTTTGTTATCTTGACAAACTTGTAAACAAAGTACTGTGCACCTGTGTGATATTTTGTTTTAACTAAACTGTGAGAAAGGTCTCCTGATCCCCAGTAACTTAGCAAAGTTCTGCTCCTATGAAATTCTGCTTGTGCTCCCCACTCCCTGAGACCCCCACCCAGAAGAGCCACTTAGAAGAAACCCACAAGCTGCTTTTCACAGTGGAGAGATTTTCCAAGTGCAGACTGCTCTCAACTGCCAGCATTAAAGGACTCAGATCTGGCTCAGAGTATGGCGATTCTCTGTAATTTCTCATGACTGAGTATGACAGAAATACTTTTATTATCTGCTATTTACTTTGGGGATATTTCTGTGCTGAAGTATGTTTAGACTGATGCTAATGTAATCATTCCTACTTTCTTTTGGCTGCTGGATGCCTGGTAGGTGTATTTTCCATCCTTTAATTTGAAATGCCCTCGTGCTGGTACTGTGTGGTGTGAGTGTACTGCGTGTGTAGACCTGTGTAGACAGGCCTGTTTTTAGTTTGCTGTGACAATTAATGCTACGTTACATGTTTGTTTTGTCTGTTACTTTTTTGTCATTTTAGATAATTTCAGGTGAGAATTGCAATTTCTTCACTGTTTTCTATTCTTCCTATTATTCGCTGTTGGATTTCTTTCCCCTTTTATGCATTCTTTCTGAATTATTTTAAGCATTTTTTCATCTCTATGCTTTAGTGATTACCTTAGTACTTAATCACAGCTAACCTGATTAAAAATGCTATTCTGTTTCATCTATAGTTAAGTACTTACTAATATGCTCTCAATTTTCCCGATCACCTTTGTGGTCCTCTTAGTACGTGTTTCAATTATACCTGTGTTATAAATGTACATGACAACAATAGCAATTTTCCTTAAAGACCCAATTATATTTAGAGTTCAATTATCTTTATCTTAATTGAAATTAAGAGAAAAAGAAATTTATGTTTACTTCCTCTTCTTTCCTTTCTAGTGCTCTTTATTCTTTGTATAGATCTGGTTCTCTGCCTTTTACACAATTCCTACTCCTGGGAACTTCTGCTTACGTTTCTGATAGCTCAGGGCTGCTGGCAGCCCATCCTGCTGGTCCCTGTGTGCAAGCGAACCCTGTGCCCCAGCACTTGATCTGTGAGGGGAGCAGCTCCTCTCCTCGTGCGAAGGCCTTCAACGTGGTCTCTTTGGGGACTGCGAGAATGCGCTTGTGATACCCCAGGTCCCCTGAAGTGTCTCTTTTCCTCTGTCCGATGTATTCTTAAACCCTACATGGAATTATCTGAACTTAGAACAGTGAGGCTCTGCGTCATAGTTAACTATTATTTCTTTAGTTACTTAGTCTCCTTCTCATCTCCTGAACTTTCATTAAGTCTATAGATTATTGTGAGCCCATTTACGTCTTTCTGCTCATTGTTTCTTCTTTCTTTTTCTTTTCTTTTTAACACCAGGGATCGAGCTCAGGCTCTTTTGCTCGCGAGGCAGGTGGCAGCACCACTGAGCCACATCTCCAGCCCCCATTGTTTCTTCTGCATTTGTATTTGGTTATTTCTTTTCGTTTTCATTGATTTTGAAGTTGAGCTGACTTTGTGTAGTGCTTACCTTTCCACCAGCATGGTTAGTGTGTGAATTGCAGCTATTTAATCAAGACCTGTCATGTAGAGGTACAAGATCCCAACAGTGAATGTAACTGTGCTGTATCCCTAAAATGGACCAATAAACTCAATTAAAGCTGAAAAAAATTATCACAATGGCGCTGGTATTTTTAAAGAGTTACTTCTAATTTACTTTCATGTTTCTAAATACCGTGCAGACTGTAATGGTGTGTGCTCACAGACACATGCCATTTTAAAATATGCACTCAAAACCATTGCAGATTATTAATAATGTCAACAAAATTAAACTAGTGTATTAATGTTGTAATTCTGAAGCAAGCACACACTTATACAATCTCAATTAGTCTTAGAGCTATGATTTATATACAGCAAACAAAAATTATATTTTAGCTAATGAGGTAGCCACTGCGGACATGCTGAGTTTGATTTCATCTATCAACATTTGGAGAATATTAAAGATACGCCAGCAGACATAACTGGTCAGAAATTCATTTGAACTATTTTGACTTTCTGGTTATGGACCATAAATAAAAATTTAACTGCAAAATGCAAAAATTCAAATATATTTGATTTGATTATGGCTTTGATTTAACCAATTTCCACCACACATTTTATAATTTTTGACTGGGGGAAATAAATCACTCCCATCATTGAGTTGAGACTTTCTTCTGAAGGGCACCACACTCATGGCCAGGCTCATTGCTGTTTCTAAGGAAATGACTCAGGAGAGTTTGTTCAGAATTCCACTTTTACCTTTCAGAATATAGACATATGTTTAAACATACAGCTGTGAGCTTGAAAGAGTATGTCTCATTTATTGCAAAACCTAGTATCAAAAGGTAACCTTTTACTCTATAGTGTATTTTCCATATTGGACATATGACCAGTGAAATTTGAAAGCAATGGCACATGAATTATGTCGGTTCTGAATCCTGCAGCAATTCCCAGGGACCTTAATCTACCAGATGGAACCTAATGTTTTATTCTAAGGAAATGCTTGTCAACCGTAAGTGTTCCACTCATCATTTCTAGTTCTTTTCTTCTGGGAGAAAGAAGTGAATTTTTTATGGTGATTAAATCTTTGTTAAAATCTCTGAAGGTAAGGTTACATAAAACAAGTACATATTGGTCTTTGCATTAAATTATTATAATGACCAGTGATTTTTAATTACTTTTAATGTTAGTGGAATGAAATTCAGCATAGACAGGTAGCACTAATAATGCCATTTCAAAATATGATTTGCCAAATTCCATGGAATCTTCTTCCCTGTTAGGCCACTGTGTGTCATCATGAAATCCTATTTTTACTACTGATGAAGCCTTAAGTGTGAACAAGGTTGGTGCACTGTCATGTTATGAGCAGCTTAAATACAGATACAGATGCTTGAGAAGCATCTTAGGTTTGACTGCCTCATCCCGGCTCAGGACATTTAGAGTAACATTGATAAAATTAGAATAGATGACAACTAGATCCCCTTAGTACACATTCTGTAACTATTCTTAGCCAAGATTCATTAAGCACATAACACTGAAGACTTGGAAAAATCCCACCAATGCTGAAAGGTAGGGTAACTGGGGATGCACTGTGGAGTGAAACAATTCAATGTTTCAGGGTGCGCGGGGGCGGCCAACTCTTTCTGTTTTAGGGCTGCTTTCAGCACTGGCGCTCTTCTAGCCCTCAGTGCTGGCCTTCTCAGTGCGGTCGATACTAATGACCCTAAATGACAGAAACACTAACGGCACCAGCTGGAATTCGCACTCTTCCTCTGACTCAGTAAACACATTTGGCAAGCATTCCCTCTACTCTTTCAACAAGATGAGAATTTGTTTTAGCAGCTACTGGTACCTGAGAAACTGAGGCTCCCAGCACGACTTCCTCAGGCTCAGCCACGTGGGATTGAAGTATGGTGCTTGCTCGGTGGTCACGCTTATTTAAAATTAGAGCAGAAGAAGGGGAAAGCACATACTCTAAGTGACGAAAACTCCACTTCCGGACCTACTAGGTTTATCACAATTTTCTCTGTTTTTCAAGATAGAAACTCTCAAGGTCTCTGACAGATTCTTCATTCCTTCATATGTACTGTAAAAAAAGCAGCTCTTAATGTGTTATTTCTGCTTCTTTCCATCAAAATAATTCCTGTTCCAAACTCAGATATGCACAAACCCTCTCCTTGCCCTGACCTCAGAGCCATGATCAAATCTATACAAAATCTCCATGGCTCCCTAGACAGCCTAACCCTCCATCAACGTGTCTCTGTCCACACTAATGAAATTGTTCTCATGACCTTTAATCGTGCTCCATTCCTATATACCATCCACCAATTTCCCAAGAATTATCTTATTAAAAGAAAATTTTGAACATTTTTTCCTTGGCACCAATGATTCACTGACTTCCAGAGATTAAAGGTTAAAGCCAGACTCCTTTATGTTGTGAATAATGCCCTGATGTCCTTTTGGCCTTTTCACAGTTTTATTTTTTCTCCAGGACTCATTTAATGATCTCGGTGCATGTTTTTAATATTGACCTTTTTGTCTGGGTTTTTTCATACATCTTCCAAGAGCATTTGCACCCTTCACCTCCTCTTTCCTTCAGATTTCGTGTGTCAGGGCACAACTCAATAGATCTCAGTGAAAGAGGGATTGTCATCTCTGCCTCATAGCCCAGATTGGTTGATCTCTGTTTTTCTGATAATTGGGTGAAATTGACTGACCAAAAAAATTAACTGTTTTAATGTATATACTTATTGGTATTTAATACTTTCATAATTCTACCTCGCTGCCACTGACCCCAACCTCTGCAGTATTTTTATCATCTGACAAAGCCCACATACCCAAACCTGTGCATCTAATGCCATAGCTAGTAGTCTGTGGCCAAAAACAAGCTCAGGAGGATTTACTCTGATGTTTTCTCATTAACAGTTTTGTAACTTTAACAGAAACATTTAGGTCTACAGTGCATTTAGAGATAATTTTGGTATCAAATGTGAGATATGGATCCAACTTTATTCCTTTGTGTGTGGATGTGCAGTAGTACCAGAACCATCTTTGAAGAGCCAGCTCATTCCTGATTCAGTGGTCTTGAAACACTTAGAACTGGCCATTCATGTGTGAGGTTATCCCTGGCTCTTACCTCCGTCACATTGTTCAGTGCTCCCGTCCCTGTGCTAGGAGCACCTTCTTCTGATTCCTGTAGAGTTATAGGGAGTTCCAAAATCTCCAAGTGTGGGCACTTTCATTTCTTTTTACTTTTCATAACAGTTGTCTTCAAAGGGCCTTCTGTAATTCCTCCTGAATTTTGGGATCAGGTTTTCTATTTTTGCAAAAAAAAAAAAGACTTGGAATTTTTGTAACTATTTTATAAAATCTGTAGATCACTTTGGGTAATATTACAATTTTTCCAATGTTAAGTCTTACAATCCATGAACAGGGGTAGCTTTCAAAATGCTTAGTTCTTCTTTAATTTCTCCTTTTTAATCTCTTTTACCAATGTTTTCTAGTTTGTAGTGTAGAGATCTTTCAACAGCTTGGTTAAATTTATACCTATATATTTTATTCCTTTAGATGCTATTGAAAAAAAGAAATGTTTAAAATTTAAAAAATTTCTCCTAGCATAGAGATGCATCATTGGTTTTTATGATGACTATGTATACTGTACTTTGTGGCATATTTTCATTGACTAGTAGTTTTTTTATGGATTTTTTACTATATAAGATAAACTATAAATAATTGTAATTCCTCCTTTCTAACTCGAATGCCTTGATATCTTTTCCCCGTGTAAGAATAGAAATGACAAAAACATGGTCCTTCTCTTTTCCCTGTCCAGGAAGAAGGCTTTCAGTCTTTTAACAGTCAGCTGGCTTGGGGTAGTCTTTATACAATGCCCTTTAACAGGTTGAGGAAATTCCCATGTTGTCCTAGTTTATTGAGTGTTTCATTGTGCATTCATGTTGGATGATGTTCAATGATTGTTCTGCGTCAGTTGAGGAAATCATGTGACTTTTATGCTTCCTCCTGTTGACATAATACATGCATTCAGTGATTTTTGTATGTAGAACTGAAACCATCATGGCATTCCCTAGGTAAGTCCTATGTGTTCATGCTTCATACAGTAATCCATTTAATATGAGGCCGGGTTTTTTTTCTTTTTATTGAGTTTATTGGTACGTTCTAGATATACAATACAGTTACATTCATTAGTGGGATCTTGTACCTTACATGACAGGTCTTGGTTCTCATTTTTTCCCTTGTCCCTGCCCTCCCTTCAGTCCCTCCTTCCCTCCCTGTTTACAAACACTTTATTTCCATTTTTTCATTTTCTCATATTTTTTTCTTTTCCCTTATTCTCTTTCTCCTACCCTTGTCACTTTCCCTATACCTCTAGCCCTTTTCTTCCTATTTCACATTGTTAATTATCCCATTAGGATCTTGTGTACTATTATAGTTTTTCATACCAGAGAAACTATTCAGTATTTACACATGTGTGACTTATTTATTTCACTTGAGATTATATCCTCAACATGTATCCATTTTCCTATGAATGACTCTAATTTCTCATTCTTTATGGCTGAGTAGTGTTCCATTTTATAGAAAAACCACATCTTCTTTATACAGTTTCCAACGGATGGGCAAATGGGCTGTTTCCAAGTTTTAGCTATTACAAACTATGCTGCTATAAACATAGGTGCGCATATGTCACTGTGATATGATACTTTTAATTTTTTTGGAAAGATAACCAGCAGAGGGATGGCTGGGTCAAATGGAACCTCTAATCCTAGTTCTTTGAGGTATCTCCATGTTGATTTCCACAGTGGTTGCAGCAGTCTGCACTCCCACCAACAATGGAGAAGAGTTCCTTTCTCCCCACACCCCGCCAACATTTGTTATTGATTGATTTCTTGATAGCAGCCATTCTTTGTGGGGTGAGGTGGAATCTCAGTGTTGTTTTCATCTGCATCTCTCGAATGACCAGTGATGTGGAACATTTTTTCATATATTTACTTGCTGCTTTTACTTCTTTGTCTGAGAAATGTCTGTTCATTTCAGATGCCCATTTTTGAACTGGGTCTTTATACTTGAGGGGGCTGATTGTTTTGAGTTCTTTATACATTCTAGATAAGAGCACTTTGTCTGAGGAGGCTGGGTTTTTATTTGTTAGTATTTCACTGAGGATTTTTGCATCTATATTCATTAGACATTCTAGATAAGAGCACTTTGCCTGAGGAGGCTGGGTTTTTATTTGTTAGTATTTCACTGAGGATTTTTGCATCTATATTCATTAGTGATATTGATCTATGGATTTTGTGGTGTCTTTGATCCTTGTTTAATTCCACTGTGATCAATGAATATACTTTGTATGATTCCTATTTTCTTAAATTTAATGGTGTGTGTTATTGTGTGTGTCCTATCATACAGTCTATCCTGGAAAATACTGAAGTCTACAATTCTTATAGCAGTCTATTTCTTACAGTCTGTCAGTTTTTCCTTTGTATGTATTGTGGCTCCCTTATTTGGTAGATATAGATTTATAAATCATATGTTCATGAACAAGTACTTTAAAAAATCCTTTTTATGTACTTTTGTCCATTATAAGAGTTTATGACTAAAATCTATTTCTTTAACCTTAGCATGCCCACCAAGCTCTCTTTTGGTTAGTATCTGCATAGAATATATTTTCTTCATGCTTTATTTTCAGTCTGTTTGTGTCTTTGAAGTCAATTTTTCATAGACATCATGTAATTGGATTTTTAAAAAATTCCATTCTGCCAATTTTTGCCTTTTAATTGGACAGTTAAATTGAAGAAGAACTTCTGTCATTTGTTTTTCTATTCCCTTTTTCAGAATTCATCTTCCATTATGTTTTTCTTATGTGTATAATTGATTTTTTGTACTGTACCATTTTGATTACTTTTGCATTTTGTTTGCTGTACATTGTATTTACTTTCCTAGAAGTTACTTTGTGATATTTGACCAATGAATTTATAACATTTTATTTTGAATTAATACGGTCTTATTGATGTAGGGGAAAATATAACTCCCAACCTGCTAGATGTCAGAAACGTCAAGATTGAAAAATGAATTCTAGGGAAAAGGAAGGTTGAGTAGGAAAAGTCCAAAGAAAGAAAGTGCTCCTGAGAGACAGGAGGGGACCCAAATGTGGGTTGCCAGTGAGCCCACTTTCTGAGACTGTTTTACAGAGGGAAATAATGAGATGGGTACTGTGTGGTTCAGTACTATGACCAACCAAAGAGCTGATACAAGGACGGCCGCTGGGTAACCTTGGTCCAGTGGGAGATGGGCCACACAGCAAGGCACATGGGAAGAACAAAGGCATTTTTAGGAAGAGATGAGTCAGGAGATCGTGGTCGCCCACCGAGTGACTGATGTCTGCCTAGTCTTTATTGGGCCAGGTGACGCCAGTTATAGAACGATCTCAAATTATTGCTTGTCCCTCGGGAAGGCATGTAGCCTGGTCGTTCCACCTTTATCTTGAGGCCTGGCCTCCAGCCACAGCGTGATGGTCTCTTCCTCTGCACTGACTCCCTGGAGGGCCCTGCCCTATCTGTCTGCCCACAGTATTTCTGCCTAACTCAGCTGTCTATGATGCTATCTTTATCAGACAGAGAGAACTTCTCTGGGCTTGCTTCAATCCACATTTATACTTTTGCTTTCAGAACTTACACTCTTATGCATTATGTGCCCATTAGCATAGATTTATAATTGCTGTTTTATGCAGTTGTGGCTAAAATAGCATGGAGAAAGAGATATTAAAAATAAAAACACAGTAATACTCTGCTATCTTAGTGTTATCTATGTTGATGCTGTTTCTCCACGTGCATTGTGTCTTTTCCTTTATTCCTAACGGATTCCTCTTAGCATTTGCTGCAAATTAACTCCTTTAGCTTTTGTTTTGTCTTACCTTTTCCTTCAATGTTGATGGAAATTTTTAAAGCATGGAACTCTTTCTTGCTACTGTTTCTTCTTTCATCACTCTAAATATGTACTCAACTCTTTAAACATTCATTGGTACATATTTGCCATACATAAATGACCACATTCATCACTGGGAATTTGTATGTGGACATAGGTTCTTCTGTATGTACCTCCTTACCTATATGCATCTGTATATATTATTCTTCCACTTTCCCCAATTTCCCTCCCCTCCTTTCAACCCCTCTGCATTTCAAGTTTTGTTTTCATTTTTCCTTCCATTCTCTCCTGTTCAAACCCCTTTCTTTCCTTCGGCCTCCAGAAATTGGCCATTAATCCCCTGAACGATCCCTGTGTGTGAAAAGTTACTTTTTTCTTGCTGCTATCACAGCTGCCTTCTGTCTTTGGCATTCATCAGACTGATTATAATACATCTTTTCACATTTACTTTTTGCTAAATCCAATGAGATTCCCGGGTGTGTACATCAACGACTCTATGAAACGTGGAGTGCTTTCACCCATTATTAGATGTTTTCCTATAAAGGAGTAACACAGACTTTTCTCCTCAACAATAGCAGTAAGTATATCACCAGAATAAAACAAAACAAACACTGGGTTTGAAACCAGGGCGGAAGCTGGAGGTTGGCGCCGCCAGGAGCGCGACTCTGGGCCTGCTGAGTGGACTCCTACTCAGATTGGACCGCGGGCTCACGCAGGGTTGCTGGGCAGAGGTGGAGATGGGGCCGGGCAGGAGGCCAGACTGCAGCAGAAAGCAGCAGGAGCGGGACAGCTGGGCGGGAGCACCCGGGTCGGCGCGTCTGCAGGGCTTGGCGCCCATGGGCTGGGTGGGCGCACAGCTCTGTCCACGCACTGCTCCTCCCGGGATGCTGCCCGTGTCTGGGACTTCAGGGGTCCTGCGTCCTCTGGGCGACCCCATCTCACATCCCTCTCGTTTCAGATTCCGGAGGCTGAAACAGAGGCAGGGTCTACACGTGGGTCCCTTGACTTGCCCACCGCTTTGCACGCTAGTCACACACGACTCTGAGTGAATGCGTTAGTGTGCACTCAGGAGGGAGAAGGCCAGGATAGCAGCCCAGCCCCTACGCCTCAGAAAGGTCAAGCGGCAGCCGGTGTGGCCCAGCCAGGCCCAGGTCCACGCTGCGTCAGTGCGCGAGTGCACTGTAATTCACAGCATCACACTCGACGGGGTGTGCGCGGCCTTCACATCACGGCGGAGTGCGGTGATACTCGCGGGTCTTAGAGTGCTTACGAATAAATGTAGAGCCTCTTGTGCTAAGACACTCAGGAGACTACATAGGTGAGCATGGGCCTGAAATTCTGGCACTTGTGATCACAAACATCGGAGTGTGCAGCAGGCCGTGTGAGATGGAATTCTAGAACATTAAAGCATTGCCAATACTGTGGTCACGATTGTGATACCTGAGGTGAAGTAGCCTTTGAAATGACTTCAGAGGAACCAGGACAGCCATGCACAAAGCAGTGAGGGACCAGATGAACGTGGTGGTCAGCATACCGTGTAAGACTGACAAAGTTACACGTTTAATTCCTGTGGGCTCGAATGGGTAAGGTCATTCTGTGGAAAATGCAACATATAGAAGCAAAGCATATACATAAAAAAAGCTGGGCATGGTGGCACACACCTGTAATCCCAGCACTTGGGAGGCTGAGGCAGGAGTATTGCTGTGAGTTCAAGGCCAGCCTGGGCTACATAGTGAGCTCAAGGCCAGCTTGAACTACATAGGAGACTCTGTCCCCAAAACAAAACAAAAAAGAAGCAAAGGATAAACATTGTCACATGATGTCCAATATTGTAACATCGCTGTTTCTTACCCTATTTTGTGATGTCATATTGCCTGCAAGATTTTTCAACAATAATTTTTGTTGACTAATCAGAAATTCACAACCTCCTTAAGTGACTATAACTGTCAGTAAGCATCAATTAGAGCCCATCTTTAAAGAATCTTAACATTAATCATACTTGGAGCTTATGGCACAGATATTGGAATAATGAGAAATGATAGATTATATAGACTTTGCAATGAGTTTATGTGGATCCAGGAGAGAACCAGAATAGCCAAAGCAAATCTGAGTGAAGAAGAAGCAGGAAGAGCCAGGCAGGAGGATCTCCACAAGGTGAAGGCCAGCCTGGGATACATAGTGAGTTCAAGCCTAGCCTGAATTACAGAGTGAGAGGCCATATCTCAAAAGCAACAGCAACTACAAAAGCAAACAAATGAAAAAGCAGGAAGAATCCAGATCCAGGCTTTCAAATAATATTACAAAGTTATAGTATTTTAAACAGCATGGCACTAGAACAAAAACAAAGATGAAGCTCAATGGGATAGAAAGCAGTGATGGCAAACTTCTAGAGGTTTCAATGATACAATGAGCCATGTGCCACAGGTTCACCGCCACTGAAACCTAGGATGCCAAGAAACCCAGGCACATTCAGCCACCTGAGTTTTGACAAAGGGCAGAACCATACACTAGAGAAAACATGGTCTCTTTGACAAGTGGTGCCGGGAAAACTGGGTTCATACATGCAAAAGATTGAAGCTAGACCTGTATCTCTCACCAGGTACTATCTTAAAATCAAAATGCATCAAAGATATAAATGCTAAACAGAAATATTTAATCTGCTAAAAGGTAAAGCAGGTGAAAGTCTTGACAAAGGCCTAAGTGGGGATGATCTGAATAGAAGCCCAGTTGACAAGAAAAAACACCACGCATCAACAAACGGGGTCGCACCAAATTAAAAAGGAAACCTCCTTGCTCAGCAAAGGAAACCAACAACAGCGTGAAGAGGCAACCTAGAGGGAGATAGGCCTCCCATCACTCCATTCTATTCACTGCAGTTGCCCCTGTTCTGGTTGCATCTTTCGAGGTTCTAATTTTGTTTCATTCTTTATATATTTCAGACATCAGTCCTCCTCCCGAGAAGAATTATAAATGGCCAACAAATGCATGAAAAAAATGTTCAAAATCGCTAGCCACTGCAGAAGTGCATGTTATAACAACACTGAGGTTCCACTTTACTCCCGAAAGAATGGTTATCAAGGACTCAAAAAACAACAAATTCTGGTGAGGCTGTAGGGGAAAAACCCTTCTCCATGGTTGGTGGGAATTGTAAAGTACTACAACTACTATGGAAATCAGGGTGGAGATTCCTCAAAAACGAAAACTAGAAATCCCATGCCACCCTGAAGTTTCTCTTCTGTGAATCTTCCTGAAAGAGTTAAACTCATTATCTTACACTGCTGCAGGCACTCTCTTGGTCATAGCAGCACAACTCATAATAACTAAATTTTGGAATAGCCTATGTGCCCATGCAGGGATGAGTGGAAGAAGAAAATGTGGTAGAGGAATAAATTTGAATCATTTTGAGAAAAGGAGTGCACTTTGCAGCCATACTTCTAAGTGAAAGGAAACAGACATAAAAGCTTAACTATTGTGCAGATTTTCTCATATGACAAATCCCAATGTACAAGTTTAAAGAGTAAAATAATAGGTGGGTGGTAGGGAAAGGGAGACAGCCTTTGTCAATGTGGGAAGGGACACTGGGGAAGGGGAGGAGAAGGGGAGGGAGGAGAGGGAGCAAAATGTCTGAGGTGTGGTTCAAGTGTGTGCCAGTTCATTCTCCAAGATGTGTCACAAACACACTATAAAACAAAATAAGCTGATTTAAAATATAATAGGAGAAACACTGTAGTATATCTTACTGGACTGCTCCAACTCATTGTTTTAAAAGATGATGCTGATCCCTCCTTGACCAGGGTATATTGGTGCTTTGCTTAAATCAGTGTCAAAAGGTCGGTTCGGCAACATTTCCGTCCTCCACATCTCTTTGCTCAGACTTTCTCACATTTCCCCTCTGGCATTTCCAAGACGAGACTATAAATGCTGTCGGAATAACTAAAATTGTTCAGTTAATTCCCCTAATGTCATTAAAACCATGCCCTCTATTAGTGTTCCTGAGACTGAAGAAATAAACACAGCACCAGAAAATGGAGGCCCATTAATCTCACTGTAGCATTTCCTCCAGTAAAACATTCCAAATAAGTAATGTCATCCAACTTAGTGTGCAATTTTTGGGCATGGAATTCAGATAACCCGGGTTATTGTTCTGTGCCCAACACTATGAGCTGTATCAGACATGGACAGTTACCACCTTGCTGTCTTTATATTTTAAACACAAACAAAAATTTATAAACAAGCATGGAGAATGGCTATGAAAATCTTGGAGACATCAAATTTTAATATCTAAGATTTTTTTTCCTCATTGAGTTTATTGGTACATGTTAGGTATACAGTACAATTACATTCTTTATTGGGATCCTGTACCTTTACATACTAGGTCTTGATTCTCATTTTTTCCCCTTGTCCCTGCTCTCCCTTCACCCCTCCTCCCTCCCCCAATATCTAAGATTTAGAATCTGTGATCTGCAGAAATTATCCATGTTAAGTAGAGTGAAAAGAGATTGGCAGCTGTCACGGAAGCTGTGACTTCAGCAAGGCACCTAGAGAGATTCCACAGTCAGAAGGGAGCGTGTGAGCATCTGCCAGTATGCTCAGCAGTTTGCTGGGTGAGCACTGCTGTGAGAAATGCTCCTGTCAGGTAGGTTTCCAGGCACAGCAGGGCGTGGTGCCCAGTTCTGGGAGTCAAAGCATCCATGTCATGCTGGCTGCCCTCTCAGGCCACTCAGGTGTCCAGCATGAGCCACCATCCGGATGGGGGAGACAGGAAGGAACTGGCAAGGTACATACAGCCAGAGTCCAGTAATCTGAATTTTTTGCTCTTATACTAGCAATAGAAACTATTTTTTTCTGTTTAAAAAACTTGATTTTTCAAATCAACAGGGGGAAACCAGTCAGTGCTACTTAATTCAGTGGTAACGTCTGTGAGTCCACCTGCTGTGATCTGCCATAGTGGATTGATCACAAGCCCAGGCGCCCGTCTTCCTCAGTACTTCGTTGGTGTGTGGCTGCACACACACTGATCACATTGTGCTGGGAACTGTCTGAGTGTCCTCATATCTGCACTGTCTGCCTCCCCTCGCCCCGCTCCCTCCTCCTGGCCTGTTCAGGGCCCTCTGGTTCATAGGTCCCCTGGCCCATCCTCCTGTCTGAACAGCACGCAGAGTCCACAGAGCCCTCAATGTCTCCGTCAACCACTGTGTTCAGTGGAGAGACCAACACTCCCTGCTCTGCTGCTCGGTGAAGCCAGATGCTGACTTCACAGCCATGAAGACAGAGTACAGTGATGTCAGTACAGAGACAGAAATGAAATGAGAGGCAAAGAGAACTATTTGTGGGTAATTTTCACGGACTTGCATTTGTTAATATATGGGTATTCAGGGCAATGTGCTGAGCTGGATTTCCATTGCAGAGACAGACAGACAGCTCTGCAGAAGGCAGACCACAGACAGAGGCCGCCAAGGCTTTCCTCAGAAACTGTGGCACCTCAAGTGTGGACGCACTTCCCTCTCGTCCCCAGGATTTACTTGGGTTGCAAGATGAATAGGATGATTCTTCACAGAGAGGAGGATGGGCAAGTTTGCCCTCCATCCCTGTGTGAATCAAAGAAGTCTCCGGACACAGGGTGTCCTCCCTGAATTCAATGCTCTGTAATGGCAGCCCATGGCCGGTCCTCACTTGGTCCACCACCTTGCAGGAACTGGGGCCAAGAGAACCAGTGTCAGAGTGTCCCTGCTCTCGTGGATGTACAGGTGCATTCTCTTTATTGAGCCCATCTGTGGACTGCAGTCACTGCTTGACCTTGTGATATAAATGGCCTAGTAAAAATGTGGAGTTCTAAGATCCAAGTTTCCTTGTCTTTGTTGTTGTTTGTTGTTTTTTTGGTAATCCTTTGCCAGGCAGGTGCAGGGCCATTGAGCTACATCCCTGGCCCAGAGCCAAGTCTGTGGGGTGAATTAACATGCAATAGAACAACCAATTTTGAGTATTCAATTTGAGGAGATTCAGGGCCTGCACTGAGTTATGCATTCACCACCATCATCGTAATGGAGACCTCTCGAGGCTCCTACAGTTAACTGCTCAGTCCTTTACCCAGTCTTGGGTGAATGTGGACGTGCTTCTCCCACTCCACTTTGTGCTGTGTAGAGCTCTGAGTTGCAGTGGGTCTGCTATGGCACTTAGAACGCATCACGGAGGCATCACCCATGCAGCAGGCACGCCTGTGCTCCGCCGCCTTCCTGATGGGTGGTACTGCAGCCTGTCTGCTTTTCACCATTGCTGACACAGTGTGGAGGCTGATTGAGGTTTTGCCTGATACAGATAGCATTTCTATAAGCTGAGAGTACAAATTATTGTGCATACAATCTTATTTGTCTTTGGAAAAGACATAGAAGTGAGACTGATTCATTAAAACTCAATATTAAAATGAATATATCACTGATAAACTGTTTTGTAGAATATTGGGTCATTTTGCATTACTTCCAAGAATATCTTAGAATTTCAGTTAATGAGCAATTTTGCCAATACTTGGCATTGGCAGACACTTAAAATTCAGCCAATTAGTTATTTCAATGGACATATGGTAGTATCTCCTAAAAACTTAATCTGGTATTTCTCAGCTGATTATGCTGTAGTTGTGCTTCATTTGTTTGTTCATTTGTTTTTGTCTGTGCATCTTTGTGAATTATACAATTTTGTTCCAATCTGTTGGACTTTGTTGAACTTCTTAGATATATGAACATGTGTATGTATATAGTATATAGTGTGTGTCATATATATGTGTATATATATATATATATATCAACAACACTTACAAATATTCAGTCACTACTAATAACTTTTGTGTTGTCTCTGTGATTCTAATTATGTACATATTCATAATGAATGCCTAAAATTTACTGATGCTCTGTTGCTTTTATTTTAAACCATTTCTCTCTTTTCCTCACTCTGGATGCTTCGCTGGTCTTTTGTTCTATGGTGTCTAATCTAATGCAATTCTATTGAATTTTTAGTGATGCAGATTCCATTTGTCCTTGACATGTCCTGACCTCTCCTCAGAGTCACACGTTCTCTTCCATGATGAACAAGCAGAGGGCATTTACAGTAGTGCTCTGTCGGCCGTGGTTTGCTCTCTGTGTAACACAGTGAATAGCTGTATTGGATCAAACCCCAAATATGTACAAGTACATAGCAACATCAATGCATGGTTGAATAAAGGTGTGAAGCAGAACGAAGGGGAGCAGCTACTCCTCTCTGTGGAGTAGTGCTGATTAATGAACATGTAGTTAAGAAAACAGACACACACATTATACATAATCCAGACAATGGCTCAAGACAAGATCCATAAAATGTGCTAATACTGCTGTGCAAAATTTCCAAGAGAGAGATATCTTCATGGTCCCAAAGGATATTCTCAATTCCAGTTTGTATTTATAACTAGAAACAAAATAATGTTATATTGAGAACCGTAGGCCATATCTGAAGTTACTAGATGCTTCTCTTTGTAATGCCTGTTTTGCGTTCCACTGATGAGATTCCAGAAGGTGCTTCAGATTTCCTTGTGGTTCACAAGTGCTCCCAAAACAAAACAGACTACAAACTACCATGCAGCCATCTAAAAGAAGTACTTTCTCTATTCTTTTGTTGGATGATTAGTCACAATTTCAAAAAAAGTATTTTTTTCTAAATGCCAACTCAAAATCTCAATGAAACTATTACAAACAAAATACTATTATTGTTACTCTCTCAACAAACTAAATGAAAGCCTATCAACTTAGCATGTGAATGAATTTAAATCAAGCCAACCTTCAATGGGCTTTCAGTCGCTCATGTTTCCGAACGCGAAGTTGCTATGAGCTCATCAACAAACCTCTGAAAGCCCTTCGGGGAGTGCAGTGGAGCAGCGTCTACCTGTGTGCACGGAGTTGGACAAGAGCTCATTTCTGACCTGGACTTGTTCCCCGGGTGCTGTGAGGCTATCACTGTGCTACAAAGCAGTAGAGAGCCTGACAGGTGTCAGGAAGGATTTCTACAAAACAAAGACCAAATTGCCTTTGTTTTCATCAAAGTAATCTCAGCTCAAAAAGGTGCCAGAAAATTGAGTAGAGAAGAAAGAGCATCTCATTTTGAAAGAGAGCACTAATCGGTACTGAGATGGTAACTGATTCTCCACAGTACACTTTACCCAAAACTCAGATCTATGACTTTTAAATTCAGACCTCCTAATGAGGATTATTCTGTATTTCTTTTATTTGTCTCTGCCACCATGGTTCCTGACTCTCTGCAGTCCCCGCGCTAATAATAAAGGAGGCTGAGCCCCTTTTCCTATGAGTATTTGCTGTCTGTGCATCTTTGCTACTGAATTCTGTTTTCTACCTATTGTGCTTTCTTATTGTTGCTTTAAGAATCATTTACACATTTGGGAGCTGGTCCTTCACAGGTAAACATTTTACAAATGTTTTCTTGCAGTGTGTGGCTTGTCCTCCTCTCAGGTCTTCTGTGGACCCTGGTGAGCTGTCCTGGTGTCCTTGGTTAAAAGCCTGTTTCCTTCACCACCGTGATGCCTCTGCCTGTGTGTGCAGCCTCCCTGGCTTCTGCCTTGTCCCCTTCTCCCCACCTGGCCTTCACTAGCATGGTGCACTCTTACTTCTGCAGCTCACTGTGAGCCCCGTGTGTGCTCTCCGGCGGGTCCCTCCCTCTTTGCATCCTTAGCCTGACAGGAAGTCTCAGAGTCCTCCAGCCTGCTTTCTGTGTAAATGAGATCAGAGTCATCTTTGTAAAACCACGTTGTGATATTTAGACTGGAAAGCCTTGAACCTACAGATCAGGCTAGGAAGAACTGACATCTTAATATCAGGAAGTCTTTTCATCCATGAACAAGAAACATTTTTCAAGTCATTCTTACTTTTACTTGAGGGTACATTTTGAGGGCTGTATGCTATTTATAAGAGTACTGCTTAAATTACAATCGTTTAGGGATTCTCTGCTTCATTTTGTTGTATTACCCAGAACATGGCTTTTTTTTTTTGTATGTTTCCTTTGTCTTGAGAAGAATGTGTTCTGTTATTATTGGGAAGGATAGTCTCTAGTTTTTTTTTTTTTTTTTTTTTTTTAAAAAACGGGTCTCACTCTATACGCATGCGTGCG